>NC_092719.1:99845079-100149594 GCF_047496885.1 Scyliorhinus torazame
GGGCCCCTCTATCCTTTCCTGTCTACCCATGGCCGTTATGACTTTCTTCAGCTCGGGGTCCTGTCCCTGGGCAGTGGCCAGATCTGGGGCCAAACTCGTCCCATCCCCCCTCTGGGGCTGTCTTGTAATGGCCGCTACTTGTCCCTCTTCGTACGGGTCCCACGCTATCCCATTCTTAGCCCCCTCTCGAGCCAGGCCGTCTGCTTTCTGGTTCCCCTCGCCCCGTGGCTCTGTTTTGGAGTGAGCTTTCACCTTGAAGATATACCTGTCCTCCCCCTGCCCAACTGCCGCCACGATTTTCTCGAGGAGGGGTTTAGTGGCCAGTGGTTTTCCATCCGAGGAGGTGTATCCTCGGCGGGACCAGATAGCCAGGTACTCCGTGCAGGAGTTGCATGTAAACATGCTATCTGAGCAGATGGTATACGGCGTGGGAAAACGGTCGGGGTGGGTCACCACATACATCACTGCAGCCAGCTCTGCCTGCTGGGCGCTGAGTGTATGGGGGAGTTTAAGGGCCAGGGCTATGTCGGCATCGGGGTCCCAGATCCCGCAGCCCGTGAGCCTGACGCCCTCCGCTACCGTACTGGACCCATCCACATAGATCTCCCTCCCTGTCGGGTGCAGCCCTGCCCGGAGTCCGAACCCTACCTCCCATACCCCTTCTACGGAACAGTGGTGTGGCTCCCCGGGGTATATCAGGTTGGCTGCGAGCTGTGGCTCATTCAGCCCTTTTACCTGAAGGGCCATCTGAGACAGCAGGAGGGTCCACCTGGTGATCCTGGCGCTGCTGACTGTGCCGTCCTTAATCCGGCCGTCCAGCAGCATCTGGGTCGGGGTGTGATGTGTCAGGAGAGTGATGGGGCCCATCCTAACAAATACCTGCATTCGCTTTACCGCCCAGTGGGTGGCCAGCAGATGCCTCTCACAGTTGGAGTATGCCCGCTCCACGTCTGTGAGGACCCGAGAGGAGTACACCACCGGCCTCAATTTGCCATGTCGGGTCTGGAGGAGCACAGCACTCAGGCCATCGCTGCCTGCGGCCACCTCCAGGAAAAACTCCTCCCGGGGGTTAATGGCTCCCAGGGCTGGGGCTTTCTGCAAGTCCTGCTTGAGTTGGACGAACGCCGTCTCACATTTGCTGTCCCAGTCCCACTCCACCCCCTTGTGCAGCAGCCTAAGCAGAGGCGCTGCTGTGGTGGCATAGTCCTCAATGAAATCCCTGCAGTAGCCGGTGATTCCTAAAAAGGACCGTATCCCCTTTACATCTACGGGGACTGGGAGTTCCTGCACTGTTTGTCTCCTGGCGGTGTCAATCCCTCTCTCCCCAGCTCTCAGGGTTAACCCCAGGAACTTCACCTCTCCTAGCCCGATCTGTGCCTTTTTAGGGTTAACTTTCAGCCCTCCTTTGTGTAACATCCCCAACAGCTCGTCCACTAGGGGCCCATGCTCCTCCCTAGTACTGGTGAACAACAGGATGTCGTCCACATACTGCACCAGCTTGTGTGGCTCACTGAAGCCCTTTAAGCATTCTGCCATACATTGATGGAAAATGCTCGGGCTGTTGTGGAATCCCTGCGGGAGACAGGTCCAGGTGTATTGTTGCCCCTTAAAAGTAAATGCAAACTTGTATTGGTCTTCCCTTCTGACCGGGACTGACCAAAATCCATTCGAAATATCCAGCACCGTAAAAATTGAGGCGGATGCTGGAATTTCTCCTAGCAAGTCTGCCACGGCCGCCACCGTTGGGGCGCAGGCTGGAATGTGTTTATTCAGGACTCTGTAGTCCACGGTGGCCCTCCAGGAGTTGTCCGGCTTCCTCACCGGCCAGAGCGGGGAGTTTACATGGGTGGCAATTGTCCTCAACACTCCTTGCCGCACCAGTGAGTTTAGGGCCACCTCCAAGTCTGCCTCTGCTTCCCGGGGGAAGCGGTACTGTTTCTGGGGCTGGGACATGGGGTCCCCATCTACCCTGACCTCTGTCCCAGTAACTCTCCCACAATCATGCTTGTGGGTGGCAAAAGCAGCCAGATTCTTGCGGACATACTCCCTGAACTCTTCCGGGGTATTCCTCTCCAGGGCTTCTAGATCGTACCCTTCCTTTGGCTGTACCACGCACAAAGCCCCCTTCTCCTGGGCTCTGTCTATTACCCTCAACTCCCTTTCAGCCCCTTCCGTAGCTGCACCCCACAGGCAGTGATTTCTTAGGTCCACCAGGATCTGATGAGCCACTATGAAGTCAGCTCCTAGGATCCCTTTCCCCTCCTGTTCCCATCTCATCAGGACGCATTTCCAGTGCGCCTGGAGTGCCCCTAACCTGATAGACAGGGGAACAGAGAAAAAACCCATTTTTTCGTTCCCGGTAAATCCAATGAGGCTATAGGGTACCCCGCTAGACAGAGGGGATTCCCGGGGATTGTCTGTGTGGACTATAGTACTGGAAGCCCCTGTGTCCAGTAGGTAACTCCCGACCGTATCCTGGACCTCCATTTTTACCCAGGGTCTCCTGCATGGGCCATACTCCAGTGGGCATAGAAAGGTGGGTTGCTGAGGGGCTAGTCATTCGGAGGCTTCCCTGGGTGCGGGGGCGGGCTGCCCCTGGCCCGTTGCCATAGCCACCTGTCCTGAGCCTTGCAAAAGGGCTAAGATTTTACTTATCTCGATGGTCCCCGGGGCAGCTGCTCCTGCCACCGGGGTCTGACTCTCTACTGCGGGAGCCCTCTCCGGTTTGCTGGGGTTTTTGCATTCCCTCTTGAAATGCCCGGCTTTCCCACACCCGTAGCATACCGGTTTCTTGTCGGAGGTTCGAGTGCCCTCATGCTTCCACTCTCTCTTGGGGGCTGCTGGCACGATTTCGTGCACTTTACCCTTAAGGGGCTTGTCCTCACCCCTCTCCCCATTACGATAGGCGAGGGTAAGTTTCCTGAGGACCTCTTCCTCGTTAAGGGCCGGGGTCTGCGGGTCGAACCAGTGTTCGGCTTTTGCCCTAACGTTGGGGAGGCAATTGGCAACTAGCGTTTTCAGCCAGTGGGCGGTTCTTTCCCCTAGATTCCGTCTATCCGCGGGAACCCCGCATGCCTCCATATAGACAGTCCACAGTCTGTCTGCGAACATGGTGGGAGATTCCCCTGGTTGCTGCTTGGTTTCCCCCACCCTCATGAAAGGGCTCCCCAGATTCAAGCCCATTGCCTCCAGAACAGCAGTCTGTGCTGCCGCCCAGGTGTCAGGTCTTCCCCCATTCCCAGAGGTCACTGTCCTGCATAGCTGGGCATCTAGGGTTATCAGGAGCATCTTTATTTGCTCCCCTTCGTCGCAGTCATTGATGTGGGCTGCCTGTTCCACCTCCATAAAATGCAGCGACGGATCCCCCTTTTGAGTTAGTCTGGGAACGTGGGCCACCATCCCCCTGAGCGCGGATGCCCCATGAGGAACGATAATGTCGCCCTCAACCGGTCCCCTATTTGCCATTCCCGCCGGGGGACCATACCTCCTTTGCCTGACAGGGCACATCTGCCCTACCTGGGGTTCCTGCTCCTCCTCCCCACTGTCCAGTTCTCCTGCCTCGTTGGGTAGCCCCCCTGTCCCCGGGCTAGCTACCCATATAGGAGACGCCGCTATCTGGGGATACACCACTGACCCCCCTTGGACCTGCCCCTGACCGGGCGGTCCAAACCCAGCCTGCTGACCCGGCCCCGCCACCGGCATCCCAGGCAGGGGTCTGTCCCCATCCCATGGGGACCCACATACGAAACCCGGCGGACACGCCTCCAGCTGGGGGTACCCCGCCGACCCCCCTTGGCCTTGCCCTTGAACGTGCAGTCCGTTCCCCGCTTGCCGACCCGGGCACGGTCCCGGTGCCTCCGGAGGCGGTCTATTCCCCTTGGCCTGTGGGGAATCATCCGCTGCGAGGAGCACCTTGCCCTTTGGGACCCCCCCTGGACCTACCAGGTGTATCTGTCCCCTGACCTTGGACAAGGCCTCCTCTAACTCCGTTATTCGTGCCTGGCACGGCCCATGGGCACAGTCCCCTACTTCCTCGCGAGCCACTCGGTATGCTGCCTGGATGTCCCGGAACTTCCCCTCCAGCTTCCTACACTGCTCTGTACTCCGAGCATAGAGTTCCTGGAGCCTCCGTTCCTTTTCTTTACCCTCCACTATCTGGCAGTGGAGATAGTCCTTCTCACACCGGTTAGACTCGCTTTCCTGTTTCATTTCTGCCATTTCTTCCCGCAGTCGTTCCGCTACACTCGCGCTGTCCTGTTTAATTTCTGCCATTTCTTCCCGCAGTCGTTCCGCTGCGCTAGCGCTGTCTCCTGCGCTGGCCCTCACTTCTCTCAACTCCTGCTCTAACTCTTCGACCCTATCCTCTGTCTTGACTACCTGCTCGGACAGGCAAACTAGCCAAACTGCCTTCTCCAAGTGCCTTTTGTGCGCCTTGCTTTCTGTCCATGCAGCCGCTGCCATTACCGGTTGCTCCGCATTGATCAATTCTGAAACCCAAGGTTTGGTGAGGTTGACCTTTTGCCACAAATATGAGGATATTCTCTCCTCCATTTTGCTTCGTTCCCTCACCCCCTCTGCCAAGTCACATACTCCAAACCACCGGGGTCCTGCCGCGGTCGCCATTGTAGAGGGTGCCATCTCCGCTACTCCACTACTGGGCCGATATCTGGGGTTTGAATATCTGTGTGTGTCTCTCTCCAGCTGGCACTGAAACTTCAGAGGCCAGGGGATGTCGCACTGGGACACTTCCACTGAAGAGAGCACTGATTCAAGCCTGCCGTTTATTCCTAACCGACAGCCTGAGACTTATATCACACAGATCTCCAGACCCCTACCAATACCCAGGTGATTCTCTCTCTTGCCGGTGGTACAACACCCACCCGGTTCCTACTCCACTAGAGTAGCTTTCCCAAGAGAGAGAATAGGACACTGCTGTTTATTTCCTAACCAGCAGTCTGTCCTGAGTGAATCGCTCAAGATGACCCTCGATTCTTGAACCCGGAATTAAGGTGAGGAGTATTTTTAACAATGACTTGGTCAGAGATCGCTGGTGAAAGATTGAAGAATTTAAACGACTCCAATTATCATCAAATCAAGGTTTATTGCAAAACCCAGGTCAAAATCATCAACAGAAGAAACACAATAAAATCCTATGCTCTAATACACACTATGTCTATTCAAAAGTAATATAGCGGACACAACGAAAATTCTTATGATTACACAGTTTTTAGCAATATCACAAGGCACAAAAACAAGTTCCCTTCCCCAAAGCCTCAACCACTATTAAAGTCAAGGGAGTTTCGCAAGCTGCTGCGGGATACTTACGGTCACAGGCTGCAGAGGTCAAGTCAGGGGTGCAGAGGTCGAGCCACGAACGAAGAGAGCCCCAATCGAAAACACAGCCCCTTTTATATTGTTATACCTGGCTTTGTTCTGTGATCGGCCAGCCCCTTTTGCATTGAAAAAGGTAAGTTTTAAAGTTCCCGCTGGTCCCGCCCCCTTTGAGCCGGTCAGAGCTGTAGGTTTCCGGGTATTCCTTGCAGGTCCGCTTCTTCCAGCTAGGCAGACCTGCGCGATTTGAATTTGGCGCTGGCTCCGCCCCCTTCTTTCAGTGAGTTTCTGCCGGCAGCTTCTGTCAAGCTTGGAGTACCTCCCCCAGGTCCGCCTCCAACTTGGTTTTTCTGCCGGTAGCTTCTGTCAAGCTTGGAGTACCTCCCCCAGGTCCGCCTCCAACTTGGTTTTTTCAGACCTGCGCGATTTGAATTTGGCGCTGGCTCCGCCCCCCTCCTCCCAGTGAGTTTCTGCCGGTAGCTCCTGTCAAGATTGGAGTACCTCCCCCAGGTCCGCCT
Organism: Scyliorhinus torazame; assembly: GCF_047496885.1. NCBI lineage: Eukaryota > Metazoa > Chordata > Chondrichthyes > Carcharhiniformes > Scyliorhinidae > Scyliorhinus > Scyliorhinus torazame. The sequence continues at coordinate 99,850,929 of NC_092719.1, forward strand.
CCAACTTGGTTTTTCTCTACCGCTGATTTTCTAGGGGCTTTTCCAGCGCAATATGCTGGACTCAGTCTGATTTCTAGTTTAACGAGGTTAGGCTCTTCTGTGGAGAATTTCAGTGTCTTCCAGCTGCTCCGGAGATGGCTGCTATTCTCACCTCGCTATGTTGATGGGGTGTTAATTGGATTCTGCTCTGGTGGAGGCCAGGTCATTTACATTTGCATGGGGCTATGACCATCCCATTGTCCTGCTTGCATGCAAGCCTCCTGTGTATTCCCGTGCCCCTTTGTCTGTGTTTTGATGTTATCTTGTTGTCTGGCTCCTTCTTCCTTGTAGCTCCGAGGGGGGTGTTTGTAAATATTTATGTGCTTATGTCCCTACTCAGCTCAGCGGACCAAGCCTGCTGGGAAAACTGGTTCTGTTCCCTTGGCTGGAAAGTCAGTTTACAGTCTCTGAGTTTCTCCAAAAGGGCCGAATTGCCCGAAAACCTTACACAGTGCTATCTACTGCGCAAACTCAGCACCGCAGTCCCAGTGCTATCTACTGCGCAAACTCAGCACCGCAGTCCCAGTGCTATCTACTGCGCAAACTCAGCACCGCAGTCCCAGTGCTATCCACTGTGCAAACTCAGCACCGCAGTCCCAGTGCTATCTACTGCGCAAACTCAGCACCGCAGTCCCAGTGCTATCTACTGTGCAAACTCAGCACCGCAGTCCCAGTGCTATCTACTGCGCAAACTCAGCACCGCAGTCCCAGTGCTATCTACTGTGCAAACTCAGCACCGCAGTCCCAGTGCTATCTACTGCGCAAACTCAGCACCGCAGTCCCAGTGCTATCCACTGTGCAAACTCAGCACCGCAGTCCCAGTGCTATCTACTGCGCAAACTCAGCACCGCAGTCCCAGTGCTATCCACTGTGCAAACTCAGCACCGCAGTCCCAGTGCTATCTACTGCGCAAACTCAGCACCGCAGTCCCAGTGCTATCTACTGTGCAAACTCAGCACTGCAGTCCTAGTGCTGTCCACTGTGCAAACTCAGCACCGCAGTCCCAGTGCTATGCACTGTTCAATCTCAGCACCGCAGTCCCAGTGCTATCTACTGTGCAAACTCAGCACTGCAGTCCCAGTGCTATCTACTGTGCAAACTCTGCACTGCAGTCCCAGTGCTAGCTACTGCGCAAACTCAGCACCGCAGTCCCAGTGCTATCTACTGTGCAAACTCTGCACCGCAGTCCCAGTGCTATCTACTGTGCAAACTCTGCACTGCAGTCCCAGTGCTATCCACTGCGCAAACTCAGCACCGCAGTCCCAGTGCTATGCACTTTTCAATCTCAGCACCGCAGTCCCAGTGCTATCCACTGTGCAAACTCAGCACTGCAGTCCCAGTGCTATCTACTGTTCAATCTCAGCACCGCAGTCCCAGTGCTATCCACTGTGCAAGCTCAGCACCGCAGTCCCAGTGCTATCTACTGCGCAAACTCAGCACCGCAGTCCCAGTGCTATCTACTGCGCAAACTCAGCACCGCAGTCCCAGTGCTATCTACTGTGCAAACTCAGCACCGCAGTCCCAGTGCTTTCCACTGTTCAATCTCAGCACCGCAGTCCCAGTGCTATCCACTGTGCAAACTTAGCACCGCAGTCCCAGTGCTATCTACTGTGCAAACTCAGCACCGCAGTCCCAGTACTATCGACTGAGCAAACTCAGCACCGCAGTCCCAGTGCTATCTACTGTGCAAACTCAGCACCGCAGTCACAGTTCTATCTACTGCGAAACTCAGCACCGCAGTCCCAGTGCTAACCACTGTGCAAACTTAGCACCGCAGTCCCAGTGCTATCTACTGTGCAAACTCAGCACCGCAGTCCCAGTACTTTCGACTGAGCAAACTCAGCACCGCAGTCCCAGTGCTATCTACTGTGCAAACTCAGCACCGCAGTCACAGTTCTATCTACTGCGAAACTCAGCACCGCAGTCCCAGTGCTATCCACTGTGCAAACTTAGCACCGCAGTCCCAGTGCTATCTACTGTGCAAACTCAGCACCGCAGTCCCAGTGCTATCTTCTTCGCAAACTCAGCACCGCAGTCCCAGTGCTATCTACTGCGCAAACTCAGCACCGCAGTCCCAGTGCTATCCACTGTGCAAACTCAGCACCGCAGTCCCAGTGCTATCTACTGAGCAAACTCAGCACCGCAGTCCCAGTGCTATCTACTGTGCAAACTCAGCACCGCAGCCCCAGTGCTATCTACTGCGCAAACTCAGCACCGCAGTCCCAGTGCTATCTACTGCGCAAACTCAGCACCGCAGTCCCAGTGCTATCTACTGTGCAAACTCAGCACCGCAGTCCCAGTGCTTTCCACTGTTCAATCTCAGCACCGCAGTCCCAGTACTATCCACTGTGCAAACTTAGCACCGCAGTCCCAGTGCTATCTACTGTGCAAACTCAGCACCGCAGTCCCAGTACTATCGACTGAGCAAACTCAGCACCGCAGTCCCAGTGCTATCTACTGTGCAAACTCAGCACCGCAGTCACAGTTCTATCTACTGCGAAACTCAGCACCGCAGTCCCAGTGCTATCCACTGTGCAAACTTAGCACCGCAGTCCCAGTGCTATCTACTGTGCAAACTCAGCACCGCAGTCCCAGTACTATCGACTGAGCAAACTCAGCACCGCAGTCCCAGTGCCATCTACTGTGCAAACTCAGCACCGCAGTCACAGTTCTATCTACTGCGAAACTCAGCACCGCAGTCCCAGTGCTATCCACTGTGCAAACTTAGCACCGCAGTCCCAGTGCTATCTACTGTGCAAACTCAGCACCGCAGTCCCAGTGCTATCCACTGCGCAAACTCAGCACCGCAGTCCCAGTGCTATCCACTGCGCAAACTCAGCACCGCAGTCCCAGTGCTATCTTCTTCGCAAACTCAGCACTGCAGTCCCAGTGCTATCCACTGTGCAAACTCAGCACCGCAGTCCCAGTGCTATCCACTGTGCAAACTCAGCACCGCAGTCCCAGTGCTATCTACTGCGCAAACTCAGCACCGCAGTCCCAGTGCTATCCACTGTGCAAACTCAGCACCGCAGTCCCAGTGCTATCCACTGCGCAAACTCAGCACCGCAGTCCCAGTGCTATTTTCTTCGCAAACTCAGCACTGCAGTCCCAGTGCTATCTACTGCGCAAACTCAGCACTGCAGTCCCAGTGCTATCTTCTTCGCAAACTCAGCACCGCAGTCCCAGTGCTATCCACTGCGCAAACTCAGCACCGCAGTCCCAGTGCTATCTACTGTGCAAACTCTGCACCGCAGTCCCAGTGCTATCTTCTTCGCAAACTCAGCACTGCAGTCCCAGTGCTATCTACTGCGCAAACTCAGCACTGCAGTCCCAGTGCTATCTTCTTCGCAAACTCAGCACCGCAGTCCCAGTGCTATCCACTGCGCAAACTCAGCACCGCAGTCCCAGTGCTATCCACTGCGCAAACTCAGCACCGCAGTCCCAGTGCTATCTACTGTGCAAACTCTGCACCGCAGTCCCAGTGCTATCTTCTTCGCAAACTCAGCACTGCAGTCCCAGTGCTATCTTCTTCGCAAACTCAGCACCGCAGTCCCAGTGCTGTCTACTGCGCAAACTCAGCACCGCAGTCCCAGTGCTATCCACTGCGCAAACTCAGCACCGCAGTCCCAGTGCTATGCACTGTGCAAACTCTGCACCGCAGTCCCAGTGCTATCTTCTTCGCAAACTCAGCACCGCAGTCCCAGTGCTATCTACTGCGAAACTCAGCACCGCAGTCCCAGTGCTATCTACTGCGCAAACTCAGCACTGCAGTCCCAGTGCTGTCTACTGCGCAAACTCAGCACCGCAGTCCCAGTGCTATCTTCTTCGCAAACTCAGCACCGCAGTCCCAGTGCTATCTTCTTCGCAAACTCAGCACCGCAGTCCCAGTGCTGTCTACTGCGCAAACTCAGCACCGCAGTCCCAGTGCTGTCTACTGCGCAAACTCAGCACCGCAGTCCCAGTGCTATCTACTTCGCAAACTCAGCACTGCAGTCCTAGTGCTATCTTCTTCGCAAACTCAGCACCGCAGTCCCAGTGCTATCTACTGCGCAAACTCAGCACTGCAGTCCCAGTGCTATCTACTGTGCAAACTCAGCACCGCAGTCCCAGTGCTATCTTCTTCGCAAACTCAGCACCGCAGTCCCAGTGCTATCTTCTTCGCAAACTCAGCACCGCAGTCCCAGTGCTATCCACTGCGCAAACTCAGCACCGCAGTCCCAGTGCTATCCACTGCGCAAACTCAGCACCGCAGTCCCAGTGCTATCCACTGCGCAAACTCAGCACCGCAGTCCCAGTGCTATCCACTGCGCAAACTCAGCACCGCAGTCCCAGTGCTATCTACTGTGCAAACTCAGCACCGCAGTCCCAGTGCTATCTACTGCGCAAACTCAGCACCGCAGTGCCAGTGCTATCCACTGCGCAAACTCAGCACCGCAGTCCCAGTGCTATCTACTGCGCAAACTCAGCACCGCAGTCCCAGTGCTATCCACTGCGCAAACTCAGCACCGCAGTCCCAGTGCTATCTACTGCGCAAACTCAGCACCGCAGTCCCAGTGCTATCTTCTTCGCAAACTCAGCACCGCAGTCCCAGTGCTATCTACTGTGCAAACTCAGCACCGCAGTCCCAGTGCTATCTACTGCGCAAACTCAGCACCGCAGTGCCAGTGCTATCCACTGCGCAAACTCAGCACCGCAGTCCCAGTGCTATCTACTGCGCAAACTCAGCACCGCAGTCCCAGTGCTATCCACTGCGCAAACTCAGCACCGCAGTCCCAGTGCTATCCACTGCGCAAACTCAGCACCGCAGTCCCAGTGCTATCTACTGCGCAAACTCAGCACCGCAGTCCCAGTGCTATCCACTGTGCAAACTCAGCACCGCAGTCCCAGTGCTATCTTCTTCGCAAACTCAGCACCGCAGTCCCAGTGCTATCCACTGCGCAAACTCAGCACCGCAGTCCCAGTGCTATCCACTGCGCAAACTCAGCACCGCAGTCCCAGTGCTATCTTCTTCGCAAACTCAGCACCGCAGTCCCAGTGCTATCTACTGCGAAACTCAGCACCGCAGTCCCAGTGGTATCTACTGCGCAAACTCAGCACCGCAGTCCCAGTGCTATCCACTGTGCAAACTCAGCACCGCAGTCCCAGTGCTATCTTCTTCGCAAACTCAGCACCGCAGTCCCAGTGCTATCCACTGCGCAAACTCAGCACCGCAGTCCCAGTGCTATCCACTGCGCAAACTCAGCACCGCAGTCCCAGTGCTATCTTCTTCGCAAACTCAGCACCGCAGTCCCAGTGCTATCTACTGCGAAACTCAGCACCGCAGTCCCAGTGGTATCTACTGCGCAAACTCAGCACCGCAGTCCCAGTGCTATCTACTGCGCAAACTCAGCACCGCAGTCCCAGTGCTATCTACTGCGCAAACTCAGCACCGCAGTCCCAGTGCTATCCACTGCGCAAACTCAGCACCGCAGTCCCAGTGCTATCTTCTTCGCAAACTCAGCACCGCAGTCCCAGTGCTATCCACTGCGCAAACTCAGCACCGCAGTCCCAGTGCTATCTACTGCGCAAACTCAGCACTGCAGTCCCAGTGCTATCTACTGTGCAAACTCAGCACCGCAGTCCCAGTGCTATCCACTGTGCAAACTCAGCACCGCAGTCCCAGTGCTATCTACTGCGCAAACTCAGCACCGCAGTCCCAGTGCTATCCACTGTGCAAACTCAGCACCGCAGTCCCAGTGCTATCTACTGTGCAAACTCAGCACTGCAGTCCCAGTGCTATCCACTGTGCAAACTCAGCACCGCAGTCCCAGTGCTATCTTCTTCGCAAACTCAGCACCGCAGTCCCAGTGCTATCTACTGCGCAAACTCAGCACCGCAGTCCCAGTGCTATCCACTGTGCAAACTCAGCACCGCAGTCCCAGTGCTATCTACTGAGCAAACTCAGCACCGCAGTCCCAGTGCTATCTACTTCGCAAACTCAGCACCGCAGTCCCAGTGCTATCCACTGTGCAAACTCAGCACTGCAGTCCCAGTGCTATCTACTGCGCAAACTCAGCCCCGCAGTCCCAGTGCTATCTACTGCGCAAACTCAGCACCGCAGTCCCAGTGCTATCTACTGCGCAAACTCAGCACCGCAGTCCCAGTGCTATGCACTGTGCAAACTCTGCACCGCAGTCCCAGTGCTATCTACTGCGCAAACTCAGCACCGCAGTCCCAGTGCTATGCACTGTGCAAACTCTGCACCGCAGTCCCAGTGCTGTCTACTTCGCAAACTCAGCACCGCAGTCCCAGTGCTATCTACTGTGCAAACTCAGCACCGCAGTGCCAGTGCTATCCACAGCGCAAACTCAGCAGTGCAGTCCCAGTGCTATCTACTGTGCAAACTCAGCACCGCAGTCCCAGTTGTATCCACTGTGCAAACTCAGCACCGCAGTCCCAGTGCTATCTACTGCGCAAACTCAGCACCGCAGTCCCAGTGCTATCTACTTCGCAAACTCAGCACCGCAGTCCCAGTGCTATCCACTGTGCAAACTCAGCACCGCAGTCCCAGTGCTATCCACTGTGCAAACTCAGCACTGCAGTCCCAGTGCTATCTACTGTGCAAACTCAGCACTGCAGTCCCAGTGCTATCTACTGTGCAAACTCTGCACCGCAGTCCCAGTGCTATCCACTGTGCAAACTCAGCACCGCAGTCCCAGTGCTATCTACTGCGCAAACTCAGCACCGCAGTCCCAGTGCTATCTACTGCGCAAACTCAGCACCGCAGTCCCAGTGCTATCTACTGCGCAAACTCAGCACTGCAGTCCCAGTGCTATCCACTGTGCAAACTCAGCACCGCAGTCCCAGTGCTATCTACTGCGCAAACTCAGCACCGCAGTCCCAGTGCTATCTACTGTGCAAACTCAGCACCGCAGTCCCAGTGCTATCTACTGCGCAAACTCAGCACCGCAGTCCCAGTGCTATCTACTGTGCAAACTCAGCACCGCAGTCCCAGTGCTATCTACTGCGCAAACTCAGCACCGCAGTCCCAGTGCTATCCACTGTGCAAACTCAGCACCGCAGTCCCAGTGCTATCTACTGCGCAAACTCAGCACCGCAGTCCCAGTGCTATCCACTGTGCAAACTCAGCACCGCAGTCCCAGTGCTATCTACTGCGCAAACTCAGCACCGCAGTCCCAGTGCTATCTACTGTGCAAACTCAGCACTGCAGTCCTAGTGCTGTCCACTGTGCAAACTCAGCACCGCAGTCCCAGTGCTATGCACTGTTCAATCTCAGCACCGCAGTCCCAGTGCTATCCACTGTGCAAACTCAGCACCGCAGTCCCAGTGCTATCTACTGTGCAAACTCAGCACTGCAGTCCCAGTGCTATCTACTGTGCAAACTCTGCACTGCAGTCCCAGTGCTAGCTACTGCGCAAACTCAGCACCGCAGTCCCAGTGCTATCTACTGTGCAAACTCTGCACCGCAGTCCCAGTGCTATCTACTGTGCAAACTCTGCACTGCAGTCCCAGTGCTATCCACTGCGCAAACTCAGCACCGCAGTCCTAGTAGGATACAAGTTTGAACAGGACCTACTCACCGCACAGGACCTTCAACCGATGTTATACACCAGATACATTGATGACATTTTTTTCCTTTGGACCCACGGCGAAGAATCACTGAAACGACTACACAATGACATTAATAAGTTCCATCCAACCATCAGACTCACCATGGACTACTCTCCAAAATCAGCTGCATTCTTGGACACACTCGTCTCCATCAAGGACGGTCACCTCAGCACTTCGCTTTACCGCAAACCCACGGATAACCTCATGATGCTCCACTTCTCCAGCTCCCACCCTAAACACATTAAAGAAGCCATCCCCTATGGACAAGCGCTCCGTATACACAGGATCTGCTCAGACGAGGAGGAGCGTAACAGACATCTACAGACGTTGAAAGATGCCCTCGTACGAACGGGATATGGCACTCGACTCATCGATCGACAGTTCCAACGCGCCACAGCAAAAAACCAGACCGACCTCCTCAGAAGACAAGCATGGGACACAACCGACAGAGTACCCTTCGTCGTCCAGTACTTCCCCGGAGCGGAGAAACTATGTCATCTTCTTCACAGCCTTCAACACGTCATTGATGACGATGAACATCTTGCCAAGGTCATCCCCACACCCCCACTACTTGCCTTCAAACAACCGCGCAACCTCAAACGAACCATTGTTTGCAGCAAACTACCCAGTCTTCAGAACAGTGACCACGACACCACACAACCCTGTCATGGTAATCTCTGCAAGACGTGCCAGATCATCGACATGGATACCACTATTACACGTGAGAACACCACCCACCAGGTACGCGGTACATACTCGTGCGACTCGGCCAACGTTGTCTACCTCATACGCTGCAGGAAAGGATGTCCCGAAGCGTGGTACATTGGCGAGACCATGCAGACGCTGCGACAATGAATGAACGGACATCGCGCAACAATCACCAGGCAGGAATGTTCCCTTCCAGTCGGGGAACACTTCAGCAGTCAAGGGCATTCAGCCTCTGATCTCCGGGTAAGCGTTCTCCAAGGCGGCCTTCAGGACCCGCGACAACGCAGAATCGCCGAGCAGAAACTTATAGCCAAGTTCCGCACACATGAGTGCGGCCTCAACCGGGACCTGGGATTCATGTCACATTACATTCATCCCCCACCATCTGGCCTGCAAAATCCTACCAACTGTCCTGGCTTGAGACAATTCACACCTCTTTAACCTGGGGTTACCCCATCTCTGGATCTGTAAAGATTTAATCACCTGCTAATGCTCGCATTCCTAGCATTGTTTGGCATCTTTGAATTTGTCTATATATGTGTTTCTGGAACAGACCTCTTCATTCACCTGAGGAAGGAGCAGCGCTCCGAAAGCTAGTGACATCGAAACAAACCTGTTGGACTTTAACCTGGTGTCGTAAGACTTCGTACTGTGCTCACCCCAGTCCAACGCCGGCATCTCCACATCATGTATTTTCTATGTTCTATGTTCTATGTTCTATCTATTGTGCAAACTCAGCACTGCAGTCCCAGTGCTATCTACTGCACAAACTCAGCACTGCAGTCCCAGTGCTATCTACTGCGCAAACTCAGCACCGCAGTCCCAGTGCTATCTACTGTGCAAACTCAGCACCGCAGTCCCAGTGCTTTCCACTGTTCAATCTCAGCACCGCAGTCCCAGTACTATCCACTGTGCAAACTCAGCACCGCAGACCCAGTGCTATCTACTGTGCAAACTCAGCACCGCAGTCCCAGTACTATCGACTGAGCAAACTCAGCACCGCAGTCCCAGTGCTATCTACTGTGCAAACTCAGCACCGCAGTCACAGTTCTATCTACTGCGAAACTCAGCACCGCAGTCCCAGTGCTATCCACTGTGCAAACTTAGCACCGCAGTCCCAGTGCTATCTACTGTGCAAACTCAGCACCGCAGTCCCAGTACTATCGACTGAGCAAACTCAGCACCGCAGTCCCAGTGCCATCTACTGTGCAAACTCAGCACCGCAGTCACAGTTCTATCTACTGCGAAACTCAGCACCGCAGTCCCAGTGCTATCCACTGTGCAAACTTAGCACCGCAGTCCCAGTGCTATCTACTGTGCAAACTCAGCACCGCAGTCCCAGTGCTATCCACTGCGCAAACTCAGCACCGCAGTCCCAGTGCTATCCACTGCGCAAACTCAGCACCGCAGTCCCAGTGCTATCTTCTTCGCAAACTCAGCACTGCAGTCCCAGTGCTATCCACTGTGCAAACTCAGCACCGCAGTCCCAGTGCTATCCACTGTGCAAACTCAGCACCGCAGTCCCAGTGCTATCTACTGCGCAAACTCAGCACCGCAGTCCCAGTGCTATCCACTGTGCAAACTCAGCACCGCAGTCCCAGTGCTATCCACTGCGCAAACTCAGCACCGCAGTCCCAGTGCTATTTTCTTCGCAAACTCAGCACTGCAGTCCCAGTGCTATCTTCTTCGCAAACTCAGCACTGCAGTCCCAGTGCTATCCACTGTGCAAACTCAGCACCGCAGTCCCAGTGCTATCCACTGTGCAAACTCAGCACCGCAGTCCCAGTGCTATCTACTGTGCAAACTCAGCACCGCAGTCCCAGTGCTATCTACTGAGCAAACTCAGCACTGCAGTCCCAGTGCTATCTACTGTGCAAACTCAGCACCGCAGTCCCAGTGCTATCCACTGTGCAAACTCAGCACCGCAGTCCCAGTGCTATCTACTGTGCAAACTCAGCACCGCAGTCCCAGTGCTATCTACTGCGCAAACTCAGCACCGCAGTCCCAGTGCTATCTACTGCGCAAACTCAGCACCGCAGTCCCAGTGCTATCTACTGTGCAAACTCAGCACCGCAGTCCCAGTGCTTTCCACTGTTCAATCTCAGCACCGCAGTCCCAGTGCTATCTACTGCGCAAACTCAGCACCGCAGTCCCAGTGCTATCTACTGTGCAAACTCAGCACCGCAGTCCCAGTGCTTTCCACTGTTCAATCTCAGCACCGCAGTCCCAGTGCTATCTACTGTGCAAACTCAGCACCGCAGTCCCAGTGCTTTCCACTGTTCAATCTCAGCACCGCAGTCCCAGTACTATCCACTGTGCAAACTTAGCACCGCAGTCCCAGTGCTATCGACTGAGCAAACTCAGCACCGCAGTCCCAGTGCTATCTACTGCGCAAACTCAGCACCGCAGTCCCAGTGCTATCCACTGTGCAAACTTAGCACCGCAGTCCCAGTGCTATCTACTGTGCAAACTCAGCACCGCAGTCCCAGTACTATCGACTGAGCAAACTCAGCACCGCAGTCCCAGTGCTATCTACTGTGCAAACTCAGCACCGCAGTCACAGTTCTATCTACTGCGAAACTCAGCACCGCAGTCCCAGTGCTATCCACCGTGCAAACTTAGCACCGCAGTCCCAGTGCTATCTACTGTGCAAACTCAGCACCGCAGTCCCAGTGCTATCTACTGCGCAACCTCAGCACCGCAGTCCCAGTGCTATCCACTGCGCAAACTCAGCACCGCAGTCCCAGTGCTATCCACTGCGCAAACTCAGCACCGCAGTCCCAGTGCTATCCACTGTGCAAACTCAGCACCGCAGTCCCAGTGCTATCTTCTTCGCAAACTCAGCACCGCAGTCCCAGTGCTATCTACTGCGCAAACTCAGCACCGCAGTCCCAGTGCTATCTACTGCGCAAACTCAGCACCGCAGTCCCAGTGCTATGCACTGTGCAAACTCTGCACCGCAGTACCAGTGCTATCTACTGTGCAAACTCAGCACCGCAGTCCCAGTGCTATCTTCTTCGCAAACTCAGCACCGCAGTCCCAGTGCTATCCACTGCGCAAACTCAGCACCGCAGTCCCAGTGCTATCTACTGTGCAAACTCAGCACTGCAGTCCCAGTGCTATCTTCTTCGCAAACTCAGCACTGCAGTCCCAGTGCTATCTTCTTCGCAAACTCAGCACCGCAGTCCCAGTGCTATCTTCTTCGCAAACTCAGCACCGCAGTCCCAGTGCTATCCACTGCGCAAACTCAGCACCGCAGTCCCAGTGCTATCTACTGTGCAAACTCAGCACCGCAGTCCCAGTGCTATCTTCTTCGCAAACTCAGCACTGCAGTCCCAGTGCTATCTACTGCGCAAACTCAGCACTGCAGTCCCAGTGCTATCTTCTTCGCAAACTCAGCACCGCAGTCCCAGTGCTATCCACTGCGCAAACTCAGCACCGCAGTCCCAGTGCTATCTACTGTGCAAACTCTGCACCGCAGTCCCAGTGCTATCTTCTTCGCAAACTCAGCACTGCAGTCCCAGTGCTATCTACTGCGCAAACTCAGCACTGCAGTCCCAGTGCTATCTTCTTCGCAAACTCAGCACCGCAGTCCCAGTGCTATCCACTGCGCAAACTCAGCACCGCAGTCCCAGTGCTATCCACTGCGCAAACTCAGCACCGCAGTCCCAGTGCTATCTACTGTGCAAACTCTGCACCGCAGTCCCAGTGCTATCTTCTTCGCAAACTCAGCACTGCAGTCCCAGTGCTATCTTCTTCGCAAACTCAGCACCGCAGTCCCAGTGCTGTCTACTGCGCAAACTCAGCACCGCAGTCCCAGTGCTATCCACTGCGCAAACTCAGCACCGCAGTCCCAGTGCTATGCACTGTGCAAACTCTGCACCGCAGTCCCAGTGCTATCTTCTTCGCAAACTCAGCACCGCAGTCCCAGTGCTATCTACTGCGAAACTCAGCACCGCAGTCCCAGTGCTATCTACTGCGCAAACTCAGCACTGCAGTCCCAGTGCTGTCTACTGCGCAAACTCAGCACCGCAGTCCCAGTGCTATCTTCTTCGCAAACTCAGCACCGCAGTCCCAGTGCTATCTTCTTCGCAAACTCAGCACCGCAGTCCCAGTGCTGTCTACTGCGCAAACTCAGCACCGCAGTCCCAGTGCTGTCTACTGCGCAAACTCAGCACCGCAGTCCCAGTGCTATCTACTTCGCAAACTCAGCACTGCAGTCCTAGTGCTATCTTCTTCGCAAACTCAGCACCGCAGTCCCAGTGCTATCTACTGCGCAAACTCAGCACTGCAGTCCCAGTGCTATCTACTGTGCAAACTCAGCACCGCAGTCCCAGTGCTATCTTCTTCGCAAACTCAGCACCGCAGTCCCAGTGCTATCTTCTTCGCAAACTCAGCACCGCAGTCCCAGTGCTATCCACTGCGCAAACTCAGCACCGCAGTCCCAGTGCTATCCACTGCGCAAACTCAGCACCGCAGTCCCAGTGCTATCCACTGCGCAAACTCAGCACCGCAGTCCCAGTGCTATCTACTGTGCAAACTCAGCACCGCAGTCCCAGTGCTATCTTCTTCGCAAACTCAGCACCGCAGTCCCAGTGCTATCTACTGTGCAAACTCAGCACCGCAGTCCCAGTGCTATCTACTGCGCAAACTCAGCACCGCAGTGCCAGTGCTATCCACTGCGCAAACTCAGCACCGCAGTCCCAGTGCTATCTACTGCGCAAACTCAGCACCGCAGTCCCAGTGCTATCCACTGCGCAAACTCAGCACCGCAGTCCCAGTGCTATCTACTGCGCAAACTCAGCACCGCAGTCCCAGTGCTATCTTCTTCGCAAACTCAGCACCGCAGTCCCAGTGCTATCTACTGTGCAAACTCAGCACCGCAGTCCCAGTGCTATCTACTGCGCAAACTCAGCACCGCAGTGCCAGTGCTATCCACTGCGCAAACTCAGCACCGCAGTCCCAGTGCTATCTACTGCGCAAACTCAGCACCGCAGTCCCAGTGCTATCCACTGCGCAAACTCAGCACCGCAGTCCCAGTGCTATCCACTGCGCAAACTCAGCACCGCAGTCCCAGTGCTATCTACTGCGCAAACTCAGCACCGCAGTCCCAGTGCTATCCACTGTGCAAACTCAGCACCGCAGTCCCAGTGCTATCTTCTTCGCAAACTCAGCACCGCAGTCCCAGTGCTATCCACTGCGCAAACTCAGCACCGCAGTCCCAGTGCTATCCACTGCGCAAACTCAGCACCGCAGTCCCAGTGCTATCTTCTTCGCAAACTCAGCACCGCAGTCCCAGTGCTATCTACTGCGAAACTCAGCACCGCAGTCCCAGTGGTATCTACTGCGCAAACTCAGCACCGCAGTCCCAGTGCTATCTACTGCGCAAACTCAGCACCGCAGTCCCAGTGCTATCTACTGCGCAAACTCAGCACCGCAGTCCCAGTGCTATCCACTGCGCAAACTCAGCACCGCAGTCCCAGTGCTATCTTCTTCGCAAACTCAGCACCGCAGTCCCAGTGCTATCCACTGCGCAAACTCAGCACCGCAGTCCCAGTGCTATCTACTGCGCAAACTCAGCACTGCAGTCCCAGTGCTATCTACTGTGCAAACTCAGCACCGCAGTCCCAGTGCTATCCACTGTGCAAACTCAGCACCGCAGTCCCAGTGCTATCTACTGCGCAAACTCAGCACCGCAGTCCCAGTGCTATCCACTGTGCAAACTCAGCACCGCAGTCCCAGTGCTATCTACTGTGCAAACTCAGCACCGCAGTCCCAGTGCTATCCACTGTGCAAACTCAGCACCGCAGTCCCAGTGCTATCTTCTTCGCAAACTCAGCACCGCAGTCCCAGTGCTATCTACTGCGCAAACTCAGCACCGCAGTCCCAGTGCTATCCACTGTGCAAACTCAGCACCGCAGTCCCAGTGCTATCTACTGAGCAAACTCAGCACCGCAGTCCCAGTGCTATCTACTTCGCAAACTCAGCACCGCAGTCCCAGTGCTATCCACTGTGCAAACTCAGCACTGCAGTCCCAGTGCTATCTACTGCGCAAACTCAGCCCCGCAGTCCCAGTGCTATCTACTGCGCAAACTCAGCACCGCAGTCCCAGTGCTATCTACTGCGCAAACTCAGCACCGCAGTCCCAGTGCTATGCACTGTGCAAACTCTGCACCGCAGTCCCAGTGCTATCTACTGCGCAAACTCAGCACCGCAGTCCCAGTGCTATGCACTGTGCAAACTCTGCACCGCAGTCCCAGTGCTGTCTACTTCGCAAACTCAGCACCGCAGTCCCAGTGCTATCTACTGTGCAAACTCAGCACCGCAGTGCCAGTGCTATCCACAGCGCAAACTCAGCAGTGCAGTCCCAGTGCTATCTACTGTGCAAACTCAGCACCGCAGTCCCAGTTGTATCCACTGTGCAAACTCAGCACCGCAGTCCCAGTGCTATCTACTGCGCAAACTCAGCACCGCAGTCCCAGTGCTATCTACTTCGCAAACTCAGCACCGCAGTCCCAGTGCTATCCACTGTGCAAACTCAGCACCGCAGTCCCAGTGCTATCCACTGTGCAAACTCAGCACTGCAGTCCCAGTGCTATCTACTGTGCAAACTCAGCACTGCAGTCCCAGTGCTATCTACTGTGCAAACTCTGCACCGCAGTCCCAGTGCTATCCACTGTGCAAACTCAGCACCGCAGTCCCAGTGCTATCTACTGCGCAAACTCAGCACCGCAGTCCCAGTGCTATCTACTGCGCAAACTCAGCACCGCAGTCCCAGTGCTATCTACTGCGCAAACTCAGCACTGCAGTCCCAGTGCTATCCACTGTGCAAACTCAGCACCGCAGTCCCAGTGCTATCTACTGCGCAAACTCAGCACCGCAGTCCCAGTGCTATCTACTGTGCAAACTCAGCACCGCAGTCCCAGTGCTATCTACTGCGCAAACTCAGCACCGCAGTCCCAGTGCTATCTACTGTGCAAACTCAGCACCGCAGTCCCAGTGCTATCTACTGCGCAAACTCAGCACCGCAGTCCCAGTGCTATCCACTGTGCAAACTCAGCACCGCAGTCCCAGTGCTATCTACTGCGCAAACTCAGCACCGCAGTCCCAGTGCTATCCACTGTGCAAACTCAGCACCGCAGTCCCAGTGCTATCTACTGCGCAAACTCAGCACCGCAGTCCCAGTGCTATCTACTGTGCAAACTCAGCACTGCAGTCCTAGTGCTGTCCACTGTGCAAACTCAGCACCGCAGTCCCAGTGCTATGCACTGTTCAATCTCAGCACCGCAGTCCCAGTGCTATCCACTGTGCAAACTCAGCACCGCAGTCCCAGTGCTATCTACTGTGCAAACTCAGCACTGCAGTCCCAGTGCTATCTACTGTGCAAACTCTGCACTGCAGTCCCAGTGCTAGCTACTGCGCAAACTCAGCACCGCAGTCCCAGTGCTATCTACTGTGCAAACTCTGCACCGCAGTCCCAGTGCTATCTACTGTGCAAACTCTGCACTGCAGTCCCAGTGCTATCCACTGCGCAAACTCAGCACCGCAGTCCTAGTAGGATACAAGTTTGAACAGGACCTACTCACCGCACAGGACCTTCAACCGATGTTATACACCAGATACATTGATGACATTTTTTTCCTTTGGACCCACGGCGAAGAATCACTGAAACGACTACACAATGACATTAATAAGTTCCATCCAACCATCAGACTCACCATGGACTACTCTCCAAAATCAGCTGCATTCTTGGACACACTCGTCTCCATCAAGGACGGTCACCTCAGCACTTCGCTTTACCGCAAACCCACGGATAACCTCATGATGCTCCACTTCTCCAGCTCCCACCCTAAACACATTAAAGAAGCCATCCCCTATGGACAAGCGCTCCGTATACACAGGATCTGCTCAGACGAGGAGGAGCGTAACAGACATCTACAGACGTTGAAAGATGCCCTCGTACGAACGGGATATGGCACTCGACTCATCGATCGACAGTTCCAACGCGCCACAGCAAAAAACCAGACCGACCTCCTCAGAAGACAAGCATGGGACACAACCGACAGAGTACCCTTCGTCGTCCAGTACTTCCCCGGAGCGGAGAAACTATGTCATCTTCTTCACAGCCTTCAACACGTCATTGATGACGATGAACATCTTGCCAAGGTCATCCCCACACCCCCACTACTTGCCTTCAAACAACCGCGCAACCTCAAACGAACCATTGTTTGCAGCAAACTACCCAGTCTTCAGAACAGTGACCACGACACCACACAACCCTGTCATGGTAATCTCTGCAAGACGTGCCAGATCATCGACATGGATACCACTATTACACGTGAGAACACCACCCACCAGGTACGCGGTACATACTCGTGCGACTCGGCCAACGTTGTCTACCTCATACGCTGCAGGAAAGGATGTCCCGAAGCGTGGTACATTGGCGAGACCATGCAGACGCTGCGACAATGAATGAACGGACATCGCGCAACAATCACCAGGCAGGAATGTTCCCTTCCAGTCGGGGAACACTTCAGCAGTCAAGGGCATTCAGCCTCTGATCTCCGGGTAAGCGTTCTCCAAGGCGGCCTTCAGGACCCGCGACAACGCAGAATCGCCGAGCAGAAACTTATAGCCAAGTTCCGCACACATGAGTGCGGCCTCAACCGGGACCTGGGATTCATGTCACATTACATTCATCCCCCACCATCTGGCCTGCAAAATCCTACCAACTGTCCTGGCTTGAGACAATTCACACCTCTTTAACCTGGGGTTACCCCATCTCTGGATCTGTAAAGATTTAATCACCTGCTAATGCTCGCATTCCTAGCATTGTTTGGCATCTTTGAATTTGTCTATATATGTGTTTCTGGAACAGACCTCTTCATTCACCTGAGGAAGGAGCAGCGCTCCGAAAGCTAGTGACATCGAAACAAACCTGTTGGACTTTAACCTGGTGTCGTAAGACTTCGTACTGTGCTCACCCCAGTCCAACGCCGGCATCTCCACATCATGTATTTTCTATGTTCTATGTTCTATGTTCTATCTATTGTGCAAACTCAGCACTGCAGTCCCAGTGCTATCTACTGCACAAACTCAGCACTGCAGTCCCAGTGCTATCTACTGCGCAAACTCAGCACCGCAGTCCCAGTGCTATCTACTGTGCAAACTCAGCACCGCAGTCCCAGTGCTTTCCACTGTTCAATCTCAGCACCGCAGTCCCAGTACTATCCACTGTGCAAACTCAGCACCGCAGACCCAGTGCTATCTACTGTGCAAACTCAGCACCGCAGTCCCAGTACTATCGACTGAGCAAACTCAGCACCGCAGTCCCAGTGCTATCTACTGTGCAAACTCAGCACCGCAGTCACAGTTCTATCTACTGCGAAACTCAGCACCGCAGTCCCAGTGCTATCCACTGTGCAAACTTAGCACCGCAGTCCCAGTGCTATCTACTGTGCAAACTCAGCACCGCAGTCCCAGTACTATCGACTGAGCAAACTCAGCACCGCAGTCCCAGTGCCATCTACTGTGCAAACTCAGCACCGCAGTCACAGTTCTATCTACTGCGAAACTCAGCACCGCAGTCCCAGTGCTATCCACTGTGCAAACTTAGCACCGCAGTCCCAGTGCTATCTACTGTGCAAACTCAGCACCGCAGTCCCAGTGCTATCCACTGCGCAAACTCAGCACCGCAGTCCCAGTGCTATCCACTGCGCAAACTCAGCACCGCAGTCCCAGTGCTATCTTCTTCGCAAACTCAGCACTGCAGTCCCAGTGCTATCCACTGTGCAAACTCAGCACCGCAGTCCCAGTGCTATCCACTGTGCAAACTCAGCACCGCAGTCCCAGTGCTATCTACTGCGCAAACTCAGCACCGCAGTCCCAGTGCTATCCACTGTGCAAACTCAGCACCGCAGTCCCAGTGCTATCCACTGCGCAAACTCAGCACCGCAGTCCCAGTGCTATTTTCTTCGCAAACTCAGCACTGCAGTCCCAGTGCTATCTTCTTCGCAAACTCAGCACTGCAGTCCCAGTGCTATCCACTGTGCAAACTCAGCACCGCAGTCCCAGTGCTATCCACTGTGCAAACTCAGCACCGCAGTCCCAGTGCTATCTACTGTGCAAACTCAGCACCGCAGTCCCAGTGCTATCTACTGAGCAAACTCAGCACTGCAGTCCCAGTGCTATCTACTGTGCAAACTCAGCACCGCAGTCCCAGTGCTATCCACTGTGCAAACTCAGCACCGCAGTCCCAGTGCTATCTACTGTGCAAACTCAGCACCGCAGTCCCAGTGCTATCTACTGCGCAAACTCAGCACCGCAGTCCCAGTGCTATCTACTGCGCAAACTCAGCACCGCAGTCCCAGTGCTATCTACTGTGCAAACTCAGCACCGCAGTCCCAGTGCTTTCCACTGTTCAATCTCAGCACCGCAGTCCCAGTGCTATCTACTGCGCAAACTCAGCACCGCAGTCCCAGTGCTATCTACTGTGCAAACTCAGCACCGCAGTCCCAGTGCTTTCCACTGTTCAATCTCAGCACCGCAGTCCCAGTGCTATCTACTGTGCAAACTCAGCACCGCAGTCCCAGTGCTTTCCACTGTTCAATCTCAGCACCGCAGTCCCAGTACTATCCACTGTGCAAACTTAGCACCGCAGTCCCAGTGCTATCGACTGAGCAAACTCAGCACCGCAGTCCCAGTGCTATCTACTGCGCAAACTCAGCACCGCAGTCCCAGTGCTATCCACTGTGCAAACTTAGCACCGCAGTCCCAGTGCTATCTACTGTGCAAACTCAGCACCGCAGTCCCAGTACTATCGACTGAGCAAACTCAGCACCGCAGTCCCAGTGCTATCTACTGTGCAAACTCAGCACCGCAGTCACAGTTCTATCTACTGCGAAACTCAGCACCGCAGTCCCAGTGCTATCCACCGTGCAAACTTAGCACCGCAGTCCCAGTGCTATCTACTGTGCAAACTCAGCACCGCAGTCCCAGTGCTATCTACTGCGCAACCTCAGCACCGCAGTCCCAGTGCTATCCACTGCGCAAACTCAGCACCGCAGTCCCAGTGCTATCCACTGCGCAAACTCAGCACCGCAGTCCCAGTGCTATCCACTGTGCAAACTCAGCACCGCAGTCCCAGTGCTATCTTCTTCGCAAACTCAGCACCGCAGTCCCAGTGCTATCTACTGCGCAAACTCAGCACCGCAGTCCCAGTGCTATCTACTGCGCAAACTCAGCACCGCAGTCCCAGTGCTATGCACTGTGCAAACTCTGCACCGCAGTACCAGTGCTATCTACTGTGCAAACTCAGCACCGCAGTCCCAGTGCTATCTTCTTCGCAAACTCAGCACCGCAGTCCCAGTGCTATCCACTGCGCAAACTCAGCACCGCAGTCCCAGTGCTATCTACTGTGCAAACTCAGCACTGCAGTCCCAGTGCTATCTTCTTCGCAAACTCAGCACTGCAGTCCCAGTGCTATCTTCTTCGCAAACTCAGCACCGCAGTCCCAGTGCTATCTTCTTCGCAAACTCAGCACCGCAGTCCCAGTGCTATCCACTGCGCAAACTCAGCACCGCAGTCCCAGTGCTATCTACTGTGCAAACTCAGCACCGCAGTCCCAGTGCTATCTTCTTCGCAAACTCAGCACTGCAGTCCCAGTGCTATCTACTGCGCAAACTCAGCACTGCAGTCCCAGTGCTATCTTCTTCGCAAACTCAGCACCGCAGTCCCAGTGCTATCCACTGCGCAAACTCAGCACCGCAGTCCCAGTGCTATCTACTGTGCAAACTCTGCACCGCAGTCCCAGTGCTATCTTCTTCGCAAACTCAGCACTGCAGTCCCAGTGCTATCTACTGCGCAAACTCAGCACTGCAGTCCCAGTGCTATCTTCTTCGCAAACTCAGCACCGCAGTCCCAGTGCTATCCACTGCGCAAACTCAGCACCGCAGTCCCAGTGCTATCCACTGCGCAAACTCAGCACCGCAGTCCCAGTGCTATCTACTGTGCAAACTCTGCACCGCAGTCCCAGTGCTATCTTCTTCGCAAACTCAGCACTGCAGTCCCAGTGCTATCTTCTTCGCAAACTCAGCACCGCAGTCCCAGTGCTGTCTACTGCGCAAACTCAGCACCGCAGTCCCAGTGCTATCCACTGCGCAAACTCAGCACCGCAGTCCCAGTGCTATGCACTGTGCAAACTCTGCACCGCAGTCCCAGTGCTATCTTCTTCGCAAACTCAGCACCGCAGTCCCAGTGCTATCTACTGCGAAACTCAGCACCGCAGTCCCAGTGCTATCTACTGCGCAAACTCAGCACTGCAGTCCCAGTGCTGTCTACTGCGCAAACTCAGCACCGCAGTCCCAGTGCTATCTTCTTCGCAAACTCAGCACCGCAGTCCCAGTGCTATCTTCTTCGCAAACTCAGCACCGCAGTCCCAGTGCTGTCTACTGCGCAAACTCAGCACCGCAGTCCCAGTGCTGTCTACTGCGCAAACTCAGCACCGCAGTCCCAGTGCTATCTACTTCGCAAACTCAGCACTGCAGTCCTAGTGCTATCTTCTTCGCAAACTCAGCACCGCAGTCCCAGTGCTATCTACTGCGCAAACTCAGCACTGCAGTCCCAGTGCTATCTACTGTGCAAACTCAGCACCGCAGTCCCAGTGCTATCTTCTTCGCAAACTCAGCACCGCAGTCCCAGTGCTATCTTCTTCGCAAACTCAGCACCGCAGTCCCAGTGCTATCCACTGCGCAAACTCAGCACCGCAGTCCCAGTGCTATCCACTGCGCAAACTCAGCACCGCAGTCCCAGTGCTATCCACTGCGCAAACTCAGCACCGCAGTCCCAGTGCTATCTACTGTGCAAACTCAGCACCGCAGTCCCAGTGCTATCTTCTTCGCAAACTCAGCACCGCAGTCCCAGTGCTATCTACTGTGCAAACTCAGCACCGCAGTCCCAGTGCTATCTACTGCGCAAACTCAGCACCGCAGTGCCAGTGCTATCCACTGCGCAAACTCAGCACCGCAGTCCCAGTGCTATCTACTGCGCAAACTCAGCACCGCAGTCCCAGTGCTATCCACTGCGCAAACTCAGCACCGCAGTCCCAGTGCTATCTACTGCGCAAACTCAGCACCGCAGTCCCAGTGCTATCTTCTTCGCAAACTCAGCACCGCAGTCCCAGTGCTATCTACTGTGCAAACTCAGCACCGCAGTCCCAGTGCTATCTACTGCGCAAACTCAGCACCGCAGTGCCAGTGCTATCCACTGCGCAAACTCAGCACCGCAGTCCCAGTGCTATCTACTGCGCAAACTCAGCACCGCAGTCCCAGTGCTATCCACTGCGCAAACTCAGCACCGCAGTCCCAGTGCTATCCACTGCGCAAACTCAGCACCGCAGTCCCAGTGCTATCTACTGCGCAAACTCAGCACCGCAGTCCCAGTGCTATCCACTGTGCAAACTCAGCACCGCAGTCCCAGTGCTATCTTCTTCGCAAACTCAGCACCGCAGTCCCAGTGCTATCCACTGCGCAAACTCAGCACCGCAGTCCCAGTGCTATCCACTGCGCAAACTCAGCACCGCAGTCCCAGTGCTATCTTCTTCGCAAACTCAGCACCGCAGTCCCAGTGCTATCTACTGCGAAACTCAGCACCGCAGTCCCAGTGGTATCTACTGCGCAAACTCAGCACCGCAGTCCCAGTGCTATCTACTGCGCAAACTCAGCACCGCAGTCCCAGTGCTATCTACTGCGCAAACTCAGCACCGCAGTCCCAGTGCTATCCACTGCGCAAACTCAGCACCGCAGTCCCAGTGCTATCTTCTTCGCAAACTCAGCACCGCAGTCCCAGTGCTATCCACTGCGCAAACTCAGCACCGCAGTCCCAGTGCTATCTACTGCGCAAACTCAGCACTGCAGTCCCAGTGCTATCTACTGTGCAAACTCAGCACCGCAGTCCCAGTGCTATCCACTGTGCAAACTCAGCACCGCAGTCCCAGTGCTATCTACTGCGCAAACTCAGCACCGCAGTCCCAGTGCTATCCACTGTGCAAACTCAGCACCGCAGTCCCAGTGCTATCTACTGTGCAAACTCAGCACCGCAGTCCCAGTGCTATCCACTGTGCAAACTCAGCACCGCAGTCCCAGTGCTATCTTCTTCGCAAACTCAGCACCGCAGTCCCAGTGCTATCTACTGCGCAAACTCAGCACCGCAGTCCCAGTGCTATCCACTGTGCAAACTCAGCACCGCAGTCCCAGTGCTATCTACTGAGCAAACTCAGCACCGCAGTCCCAGTGCTATCTACTTCGCAAACTCAGCACCGCAGTCCCAGTGCTATCCACTGTGCAAACTCAGCACTGCAGTCCCAGTGCTATCTACTGCGCAAACTCAGCCCCGCAGTCCCAGTGCTATCTACTGCGCAAACTCAGCACCGCAGTCCCAGTGCTATCTACTGCGCAAACTCAGCACCGCAGTCCCAGTGCTATGCACTGTGCAAACTCTGCACCGCAGTCCCAGTGCTATCTACTGCGCAAACTCAGCACCGCAGTCCCAGTGCTATGCACTGTGCAAACTCTGCACCGCAGTCCCAGTGCTGTCTACTTCGCAAACTCAGCACCGCAGTCCCAGTGCTATCTACTGTGCAAACTCAGCACCGCAGTGCCAGTGCTATCCACAGCGCAAACTCAGCAGTGCAGTCCCAGTGCTATCTACTGTGCAAACTCAGCACCGCAGTCCCAGTTGTATCCACTGTGCAAACTCAGCACCGCAGTCCCAGTGCTATCTACTGCGCAAACTCAGCACCGCAGTCCCAGTGCTATCTACTTCGCAAACTCAGCACCGCAGTCCCAGTGCTATCCACTGTGCAAACTCAGCACCGCAGTCCCAGTGCTATCCACTGTGCAAACTCAGCACTGCAGTCCCAGTGCTATCTACTGTGCAAACTCAGCACTGCAGTCCCAGTGCTATCTACTGTGCAAACTCTGCACCGCAGTCCCAGTGCTATCCACTGTGCAAACTCAGCACCGCAGTCCCAGTGCTATCTACTGCGCAAACTCAGCACCGCAGTCCCAGTGCTATCTACTGCGCAAACTCAGCACCGCAGTCCCAGTGCTATCTACTGCGCAAACTCAGCACTGCAGTCCCAGTGCTATCCACTGTGCAAACTCAGCACCGCAGTCCCAGTGCTATCTACTGCGCAAACTCAGCACCGCAGTCCCAGTGCTATCTACTGTGCAAACTCAGCACCGCAGTCCCAGTGCTATCTACTGCGCAAACTCAGCACCGCAGTCCCAGTGCTATCTACTGTGCAAACTCAGCACCGCAGTCCCAGTGCTATCTACTGCGCAAACTCAGCACCGCAGTCCCAGTGCTATCCACTGTGCAAACTCAGCACCGCAGTCCCAGTGCTATCTACTGCGCAAACTCAGCACCGCAGTCCCAGTGCTATCCACTGTGCAAACTCAGCACCGCAGTCCCAGTGCTATCTACTGCGCAAACTCAGCACCGCAGTCCCAGTGCTATCTACTGTGCAAACTCAGCACTGCAGTCCTAGTGCTGTCCACTGTGCAAACTCAGCACCGCAGTCCCAGTGCTATGCACTGTTCAATCTCAGCACCGCAGTCCCAGTGCTATCCACTGTGCAAACTCAGCACCGCAGTCCCAGTGCTATCTACTGTGCAAACTCAGCACTGCAGTCCCAGTGCTATCTACTGTGCAAACTCTGCACTGCAGTCCCAGTGCTAGCTACTGCGCAAACTCAGCACCGCAGTCCCAGTGCTATCTACTGTGCAAACTCTGCACCGCAGTCCCAGTGCTATCTACTGTGCAAACTCTGCACTGCAGTCCCAGTGCTATCCACTGCGCAAACTCAGCACCGCAGTCCTAGTAGGATACAAGTTTGAACAGGACCTACTCACCGCACAGGACCTTCAACCGATGTTATACACCAGATACATTGATGACATTTTTTTCCTTTGGACCCACGGCGAAGAATCACTGAAACGACTACACAATGACATTAATAAGTTCCATCCAACCATCAGACTCACCATGGACTACTCTCCAAAATCAGCTGCATTCTTGGACACACTCGTCTCCATCAAGGACGGTCACCTCAGCACTTCGCTTTACCGCAAACCCACGGATAACCTCATGATGCTCCACTTCTCCAGCTCCCACCCTAAACACATTAAAGAAGCCATCCCCTATGGACAAGCGCTCCGTATACACAGGATCTGCTCAGACGAGGAGGAGCGTAACAGACATCTACAGACGTTGAAAGATGCCCTCGTACGAACGGGATATGGCACTCGACTCATCGATCGACAGTTCCAACGCGCCACAGCAAAAAACCAGACCGACCTCCTCAGAAGACAAGCATGGGACACAACCGACAGAGTACCCTTCGTCGTCCAGTACTTCCCCGGAGCGGAGAAACTATGTCATCTTCTTCACAGCCTTCAACACGTCATTGATGACGATGAACATCTTGCCAAGGTCATCCCCACACCCCCACTACTTGCCTTCAAACAACCGCGCAACCTCAAACGAACCATTGTTTGCAGCAAACTACCCAGTCTTCAGAACAGTGACCACGACACCACACAACCCTGTCATGGTAATCTCTGCAAGACGTGCCAGATCATCGACATGGATACCACTATTACACGTGAGAACACCACCCACCAGGTACGCGGTACATACTCGTGCGACTCGGCCAACGTTGTCTACCTCATACGCTGCAGGAAAGGATGTCCCGAAGCATGGTACATTGGCGAGACCATGCAGACGCTGCGACAATGAATGAACGGACATCGCGCAACAATCACCAGGCAGGAATGTTCCCTTCCAGTCGGGGAACACTTCAGCAGTCAAGGGCATTCAGCCTCTGATCTCCGGGTAAGCGTTCTCCAAGGCGGCCTTCAGGACCCGCGACAACGCAGAATCGCCGAGCAGAAACTTATAGCCAAGTTCCGCACACATGAGTGCGGCCTCAACCGGGACCTGGGATTCATGTCACATTACATTCATCCCCCACCATCTGGCCTGCAAAATCCTACCAACTGTCCTGGCTTGAGACAATTCACACCTCTTTAACCTGGGGTTACCCCATCTCTGGATCTGTAAAGATTTAATCACCTGCTAATGCTCGCATTCCTAGCATTGTTTGGCATCTTTGAATTTGTCTATATATGTGTTTCTGGAACAGACCTCTTCATTCACCTGAGGAAGGAGCAGCGCTCCGAAAGCTAGTGACATCGAAACAAACCTGTTGGACTTTAACCTGGTGTCGTAAGACTTCGTACTGTGCTCACCCCAGTCCAACGCCGGCATCTCCACATCATGTATTTTCTATGTTCTATGTTCTATGTTCTATCTATTGTGCAAACTCAGCACTGCAGTCCCAGTGCTATCTACTGCACAAACTCAGCACTGCAGTCCCAGTGCTATCTATTGTGCAAACTCAGCACTGCAGTCCCAGTGCTATCCACTGTGCAAACTCAGCACCGCAGACCCAGTGCTATCTACTGCACAAACTCAGCACTGCAGTCCCAGTGCTATCTATTGTGCAAACTCAGCACCGCAGACCCAGTGCTATCTACTGTGCAAACTCAGCACTGCAGTCCCAGTGCTATCCACTGTGCAAACTCAGCACTGCAGTCCCAGTGCTATCTACTGCACAAACTCAGCACTGCAGTCCCAGTGCTATCCACTGTGCAAACTCCGCACCGCAGACCCAGTGCTATCTACTGCACAAACTCAGCACTGCAGTCCCAGTGCTATCGACTGCGCAAACTCCGCACCGCAGTCCCAGTGCTATCTACTGTGCGAACTCAGCACCGCAGTCCCAGTGCTATGTACTGTGCAAACTCAGCGCCTCACAAGCCTACTTGTGACAATAAGCAATTATTATTATTATTATTAATACTCCATGTACACAGTCTATATGAGGATTATTCTCTGTGATTACTGTAATACTCCATTTACACAGTCTATATGAGGATTAGTCTCTGTGATATCCCAGTGGGCTGCGGCAGCATTGTTTTATTTATATTGTGCAATGCTATATTTTTAATTCCTGTATTGATGTTATATATTTTGAGCATGTGCCGAGCTTTTAAATATTGACCATGCTCCGTTCTGGTATGGTGTTGGGCTGTTGATCCTCTCTCTGGTGTCATTGTAATGGGGATTGAGACAGGGATATGGGGGATTAAGGCTCAGTCACCGCAGGAGGGGACCTGGACAATCGGCTCTCATTACCAGCTGCCTCCACTAGATGGTGGCATACACCAGCCAGTCTGCAAGTTCTCAATTCTGCTCGGAGGCAAAGAATGAGGGAATCACAGAATTACTGAATTGAAGACACACAGACATGTTCCAGCAGAGGAAGAGACCATTCAGCCCATCCTGCCTGGTTCTCTGAATGAGCAATTCACCTCCTGTCATTCCCCTGCCTTGTCCACTGCCTAGAACAGCAGATCTCATGTTCTTTACGTATATCTGTCTGCCTCTCTCACTCTCTGTTTCAGTTTCTTTCTGCCTCTTCTTCCCTCTCTCTCAGTGTCTCATACTCTGTCTTGCTCTTTTTCTCTTCCAGTATTTGTCTCCCTCCCTTGTCTTGCTATTTCTTTCACTCTGTCTCTGCCACTCTCTCTCTATCCTGGCCAGCTCTGTCTGTAATAAGAACACTGTGGCCTATATTTTCAAGCATCTCATAGAGTTATAGAGTTATAGAGGTCTACAGCACAAAAAATGTCCTCTGGCCAATTGCGCCTGCGCTGCTCAAAAACAACTAACTATTCTAATACCATTTTCCCCAATTTGGCCCATTGCCTTGGCATCGCAAGCGCACATCTAAATACTTCTTAAATGTTATGAGTGTCACTGCCTCCACCACCCTGTGAGGCAGTGAGTTCCACACTCCCAGCACCTCTGGGTAAAAGCTTTTTCCTCTAAACTTCCTGCCCCTTACCTGAAATTTATGCTCCCCTGGTCATTGATCTGCCCACCAAGGGGAAACATTTCTTCCTGTCTACTCTATCTTACTTTCAGTGACTGATGAACCAGGACACTAAGACCTCGCTGAGTATCCACCTCTCTCAATTTACACCCATTCAAATAATAACCTGCCTTCATATATCACAGCGGATAACCTCACATTTATCCGCATTATACTGCATCTGTCATGCATGCACCCACTCACTCAGCCTGTCCAAATCCCGCTGAAGCATCTCTGCATCCTCCTCACAGCTCACCCTCCCACCCAACTTTGTATCATCTGCGAATTTGGAGATCATACATTTAGTTCCCTCGTCCAAATCATTAATATATAATGTGAACAGTTAGGGTCCTAGCACAGAGCCTTACAGTACCCCACTAGTCACTGTCTGCCAATTGGGAAAAGCCCACAGAGCACTGAGACTGGACACATCCTTCAGCAAGTGAGATGTGTCCCTCACTGCCTTGGTCAAGTCCCTCTGGGACTGTGCCATGTCCTTCTGTGACTGGCCCAGGTCAGTCAGCGCCTGGCCAATGCTCCTGATCCCTCAGTCATGACCCTTTGTGAACGGGCTGTGCTCTGGAGCACCGCAGCAATGTCCATGTGGGCCCAGGACATGTCTGCCTGTGACTGGGCTCCCCTGTCCTGAGCCTCAGCCATTATTATTATTATTATGATGGGATCATACCTTCCAGAAGCGCAATACCTGTCCAGACTATAGCTGTTTCCTGGGATTGGGCAGCCCTCTGACCATCCACTCCCTCAGCAGTCACTATCTCCACCTGATTTGCTGCAGAATGTGTGAAGTGCGCACCTCAAGGTGACCCAGGAGCCTCTTCACTAAATTGTCCCACTGTGATGATAGTCTCTGCGATGGTGGAGTCTGCAGGTGAGTGCAGTGCCGAGAGGTCGGTGTCTTCCCCGGAGTGGCACTGAATGTGTTGGGGATCTGGCTGGGGTGAGGTAAGCTTGTCGGCCCGGTCTGGTCTGATGGTGATCCTGCAAAACAAAAGACAAGAGATATTGTGAGATCCTGGCAAGGAGTGGTTCGTGGGAGAGAACAGACTCACTTGTTATCGGGACATCAGCATTGCATTACATGCCGAGCTCTGTCTCCAACACTGCTCTTTCCTCAGCCTCGCCTGCTCACTCCATCGCCCTCGGCTCCGCAGGGGTTTGGACTATGAGGTCTGGGATGCCCCCGCCTGCTTTCTGCCTGATATTTCCTGCTTTCCGTCTCCCTCCCTTCTTGAATAGAGGAGTCACATTCTGAGTTTCACAAATTTAAATGGAGAAAATTCCTGCTCATCCAGTACTGGATGTCACATAAGCAGCCTGATCATTTCACAACAGTGGAGGAGTTGTGAGGGGTGGTGGGGTGAGGCAGAGCTGGGTATCAGCAGGGAACATGGGAGAATTTAAGGTGAAGGGTCCCTTTGGGGGCAATGACCACAGTATGATAGAATTTACCCTGCAGTTTGAGAGGGAGAAGCTGCAATCAGATGTAACAGTATTACAATTAAATAAGGGTAACTACAAAGACATGAGGGAGGAGCTGGCCAGAGTTGATTGGAAAAGGAGCCGAGCAGGGAAGATAGTGGAACAGCAATGGCAGGAGTTTTGAGGGTTATTCGGGATGCACAGCAGAAATTCATCCCAAGGAGGAGGAAACATACTAGGGGGAGGACAAGACATCTATGGTTGATGAGGGAAGTCAAGGACAGCATAAAAGCAAAAGAAAAAGCATACAAAGTGGCGAGATTTAGAGGGCAGCCAGAGGATTGGAAATCATTTAAAAGTGAGCAGAGGACAACTAAAAAAGCCATAAGGGGGGAGAAGATGAGGTATGAGTGCAAGCTAGCTAGTAATATAAAAGAAGATAGGCAGAATTTCTGTCAATATATAAAAGGTAAGAGAGAGGCAAAAATAGACATTGGACCACTGGAAAATGTGGCTGGAGAAGTAATTATAGGAAACAAAGAAATGGAAGTGGTCGAGCAAGGGAACCGTGGTTTACTAAAGCAGTCGAAACGCTTGTCAAGAGGAAGAAGGAGGCTCATGTAAAGATGAGACACGAAGGTTCAGTTAGGGCGCTCGAGAGTTACAAGTTAGCTAGGAAGGACCTAAAGAGAGAGCTAAGAAGAGCCAGGAGGCGACATGAGAAGTCTTTGGCAGGTAGGATCAAGGATAACCCTAAAGCTTTCTATAGATATGTCAGGAATAAAAGAATGACAAGGGTAAGAGTAGGGCCAGTCAAGGACAGTAGTGGGAAGTTGTGCTTGGAGTCCGAGGAGATAGGAGAGGTACTAAATGAATATTTTCCATCAGTATTCACACAGGAAAAAGACAATGTTGTCGAGGAGAATGCTGAGATTCAGGCTACTAGACTAGAAGGGCTTGAGGTTCATTAATTCTGGAAAGTGTGAAAATAGATAAGTCCCCTGGGCCGGATGGGATTTATCCTAGGATTCTCTGGGAAGCTAGGGAGGAGATTGCTGAGCCTTTGGCTTTGATCTTTAAGTCATCTCTGTCTACAGGAATAGTGCCAGAAGACTGGAGGAAGTAAATGTTGTCCCCTTGTTCAAGAAGGGGAGTAGAGACAACCACGGTAACTATAGACCAGTGAGCCTTACTTCTGTTGTGGGCAAAATCTTGGAAAGGTTTATAAGAGATAGGGTGTATAATCATCTGGAAAGGAATAATTTGATTAGAGATAGTCAACACGGTCTTGTGAAGGGTAGGTCGTGCCTCACAAACCTTATTGAGTTCTTTGAGAAGGTGACCAAACAGGTGGATGAGGGTAAAGCAGTTGATGTGGTGTATATGGATTTCAGTAAAGCGTTTGATAAGGTTCCCCACGGTAGGCCACTGCAGAAAATACGGACGCATGGGATTCAGGGAGATTTAGCAGTTTGGATCAGAAATTGGCTAGCTGGAAGAAGACAAAGGGTGGTGGTTGATGGGAAGTGTTCAGTCTGGAGTCCAGTGGTGTGCCACAAGGATCTGTTTTGGGGCCGCTGCTGTTTGTCATTTTTATAAATGACCTGGAGGAGGGCGTAGAAGGATGGGTGAGTAAATTTGCAGATGACACTAAAGTCGGTGGCGTTGTGGACAGTGCGGAAGGATGTTACAAGTTACAGAGGGACGTAGATAAGCTGCAGCGCTGGGCTGAGAGGTGGCAAATGGAGTTTAATGCAGAAAAGTGTGAGGTGATTCATTTTGGAAGGAATAACAGGAAGACAGAGTACTGGGCTAATGGTAAGATTCTTGGCAGTGTGGATGAGCAGAGAGATCTCGGTGTCCATGTACATAGATCCCTGAAAGTTGCCACTCAGGTTGAGAGGGTTGTTAAGAAGGCGTACGGTGTGTTAGCTTTTATTGGTAGAGGGATTGAGTTTCGGAACCATGAGGTCATGTTGCAGCTGTACAAAACTCTGGTGCGGCCGCATTTAGAGTATTGCGTGCAATTCTGGTCGCCGCATTATAGGAAGGATGTGGAAGCATTGGAAAGGGTGCAGAGGAGATTTACCAGGATGTTGCCTGGTATAGAGGGAAGATCTTATGAGGAAAGGCTGAGGGACTTGAGGCTGTTTTCGTTAGAGAGAAGAAGGTTAAGAGGTGACTTAATTGAGGCATACAAGATGATCAGAGGATTGGATAGGGTGGACAGTGAGAGCCTTTTTCCTCGGATGGTGATGTCTCACACGAGGGGACATAGCTTTAAATTGAGGGGAGAGAGATATAAGACAGATGTCAGAGGTAGGTTCTTTACTCAGAGAGTAGTAAGGGCGTGGAATACCCTGCCTGCAACAGTAGTGGACACTAAGGACATTCAAATGGTCATTGGATAGATATATGGACGATAAGGGAATAGTGTAGATGGGCTTTAGAGTGGTTTCACAGGTCGGCACAACATCGAGGGCCGAAGGGCCTGTACTGCGCTGTAATGTTCTATGTTCTATGGCACAGGAACTGAATAGTTACTTTGCATCAGTCTTCACGGTGGAAGACACCAGTGGGATGGCAGAGCTCCAGGAGAATCAGGGGGCAGAGGTGAGTGCAGTGACCATCACTAAGGAGAAGGTTCTGGGGAAACTGAACGGTCTGAAGGTGGATAAGTCACCTGGACCGGATGGACTACACCCCAGGGTCCTAAAAGAGATAGCTGAGGAGATTGTGGAGGAATTGGTGGTGATCTTTCAGGAATCACTGTAGCAAGAAGGGTCCCAGAGGACTGGAAAGTGGCTAATGTAACACCCCTGTTTAAGAAAGGAGGGAGGCAGAATATGGGAAATCATAGGCCGGTTAGCCTGACTTCGGTCATTGGTAAGATTTTAGAGTCTGTTATTAAAGATGAGATCGCAAACTACTTGGAAGTGCATGATAAAACAGGACTGAGTCAGCACGGCTTCGTCAAAGGGAGGTCATGTCTGACAAATCTGTTAGAGTTCTTTGAGGAGGTAACAAGGAAGTTAGACAAAGGAGAACCAGTGGACGTGATTTATTTAGATTTCCAGAAGGCCTTTGACAAGGTGCCACATAGGAGACTGTTAAATAAGTTAAGAGCCCATGGTGTTCAGGGTAAGATCCTGGCATGGATAGAGGATTGGCTGACTGGCAGAAGGCAGAGAGTGGGGATAAAGGGGTCTTTTTCAGGATGGCAGCTGGTGTCTAGTGGTGTGCCTCAGGGGTCTGTGCTGGGATCACAACTTTTCACAATATACATTAATGATCTGGAGGAAGGAACTGAAAGCACTGTTGCTAAGTTTGCAGATGATACAAAGATCTGTAGAGGGACACGTAGTATTGAGGAAGCAAGGGGGCTGCAGAAGGATTTGGACAGGTTAGGAGAGTGGGCAAAGAAGTGGCAAATGAAATACAATGTGGAAAAGTGTGAGGTTATGCACTTTGGAAGGAGGAATTTAGGCATAGGCTATTTTCTAAATGGGGAAATGCTTAGGAAATCAGAAGCACAAAGGGACTTGGGAGTCCTTGTTCACGATTCTCTTAAGGTTAACGTGCAGGTTCAGTCGGCAATTAAGAAGACAAATGCAATGTTAGCATTCATGTCAAGAGGGCGAGAATACAAGACCAGGAGTGTACATCTGAGGCTATACAAGTCTCTGGTCAGACCCCATCTGGAGTATTGTGAGCAGTTTTGTGTCTAAGCAAGGATGTGCTGGCCTTGGAAAGGGTCCAGAGGAGGTTCACAAGAATGATCCCTGGAATGAAGAACTTGTCGTATGAGGAATGGTTGAGGACTCTGGGTCAGTACTCATTTGAGTTTAGAAGGATGAGGGGGATCTTATTGAAACTTACAGGATACTGCAAGGCCTGGATAGAGTGGACGTGGAGAGGATGTTTCCACTTTAGGAAAAACTAGAACCAGAGGACACCATCTCAGACTAAAGGGACGATCCTTTAAAACAGAGATGAGGAGGAATTTCTTCAGCCAGACGAATCTGTGTAACTCTTTGCCGCAGAAGGCTGTGGAGGTCAAATCACTGAGTGTTTTTAAGACAGAGATAGATAGGTTCTTGATTAATAAGGGGATCAGGCGTTATGGGGAGAAGGCAGGAGAATGGGGATGAAAAAATATCAGCCATGATTGAATGGCGGAGCAGACTCGATGGGCCGAGTGGCCTAATTCTGCTGCTATATCTTATGGTCTTATGGTCTTATTCCCTGGATCAGGAATAGTCAGCATGGCTTTGTCGGAAGGAGGTCATGCCTAACAAATTTGATTGATGTTTTTGACCAGGTGTGTCGATGAGGGTTGTGCTGTTGATGTGGTTTTACATGGATTTCAGCAAAGCCTTTGACATGATTTCATATGGGGGACTAATAAAGACATGGGATACAGGGGAACTTGATAACGTGAATTCAAATCTGGTTGAGCTGTAGGAGACAGAGGGTGATGATAGACGGCTGCTTTAGTGTCTGGTAGCCAGTGTGCAGTGGCGACCACAGGTATCTGTGCTGGGTCGCTTATTGTTTGTCATTTATATAAACGACATAGATGACTATGTGGGGGGTAAGTTCAGTAAGTTTGCGGATGGCAGAAAGATTGGCCGGGTGGTTAACAGGGAGGTTGAGTGTCTTGGTCAAAAAGATAGGTTTTAAGAAGTTCCTTACAGACATAAAGTGTGGTCTAGATGTGGAGGGGACGGGGAGGGGACGGGAAGGGGACTGCAAAGCTTTCAGCCCAGGCTACTGGGAGTAAAATTGTGGATTATGCAAGACACCAAAATCGTAAGAGGACAAATTTCCCAGAAGACTGTGGGACTGAAGGACGCAACAGAGATGGGGAGGAGTGAGGTCATGGAAGGTGGCAGGATGGACCCAAGATTGGCTGAGTGATAGGAAATAGAGTGGTGAGCACCGGCTGTGTTTTAGACTGGAGGAAGCTACACAATGGGAAGGAATCACCTCCTTTTCCTGATGTATAATAATGAACCAGACTCTCTCTCTCTCTGCCTCTCATTTTTACTCTCTTCTCTCTCTCTCTTTCTAACTCTCTTCTCTCTCTCTCTTTGTAACTCTGTCTCTCTCTCTCTTTGTAACTCTTCTCTCTCTCATTCAAACTCTATTCACTCTCTCTCATTCTATCTCTCTTGTGTGTGCGTCTCTCTCTGTCCCTCTCTGAGCTACTTTATCTTACTCACTGCCTCTCTCTCTCCCCTGCCTCTTTACCTCTGCCTCACTTTGTCTTTGCCTCTCTCCTATCTGTTTCTCACTCTCTGCCTCTCTCTTTCTGTCTCATTGTGTGTCTCTCTTTCTCTCCATCCCGCATCCTGTGGATTTGGTACAGTGGGTTGAGAATGTCATACTGCACCTGTATGTGTGCCCACAGCCTGCCTGTGCCAACAGCTGACACCTCCGCAGGAGGCCATGCACACATTGTGCTGTGATTTATGGTAACATATTCAGGATCTGTCTCAGAATGCAAACCTGCCCTTTTGACTCTCACATCCTTTCCAACATATTGACTTGTGTTTTATCTGTGCTGGTGCAGTGGGAATTGAGCCAATGATCCTGGGTGTTTCGGGAGCACTCACTGACTCTCTGAGCTTGGGAAGGCCCCACACCTATCGGACCGAATGAAGTATAACACAGAGCGGAGATGACTCAGATTCACTCCCAGTCAATATGGTGTGGCACAGTGGTTAGCACTGCTGCCTCACAGCACCAGGATCCCAGGTTCCATTCCGACCTCAGGTGACTGTGTGGGTTTCCTCCGGGTGCTCCGGTTTCTTCCCACAGTCCAAAGATTAGGTGCAGGTTAGGTGGATTGGCCATGCTAGATTGCCCCTTCATGGCTAAAAGGTTATGTGGGGTTACTGGCTTACAGGGATAGGGTCTAGGTAGGGTGCTCTTTCACAGGGTCAGTGCAGACTCTGTACTGATATGCATCACTGTATACACTGTATACACACAAGGGGTCAATGTAAATACACTACAACTAAGTAACCACTAGAGGGAGCATCAGAGATATATATAATAGACAAACAGAAAGTCAAGGGGCACTCTTCACAGGAACGGCAGCTAGTGAGCAGGACACAGGCAGAAAGCTCTCATGTAACATCTGATATAAGCGCTGGAGAGAGAACAAACTTACACAATAAAACATCTACTTCAACTTTAAGACTACAAGCTTTATTCAGACACAAGGCATAATACATGGTACCAGGAGACTCCAGGAACCATAAGACCATAAGACATAGGAGTGGAAGTAAGGCCATTCGGCCCACCGAGTCCACTCAACACTTACTAGTCAGATTCCACAAGATGCAGACAAAGAAAGATTGAAAACAGAAGAAAACTCGTACCGGACATTCGACGTGGGGAGACTTTGCTGATTCAATGGAACTCGTTGGAACTCCATCGCAGCTGAAAACAACCCGTAATTTAAGTCATAGATGGAAAATTTTTTAACAAATGTTTGAAATATATATCGTAGCTAATGATTTGAGCACCGCCTCTGAAGAAATGAAAATAGCACTGCGACTAGCAGGTCATGAAGCTCGAGAAATCTATAACTGCTTTAATTACTTGAAAGGTGAAGACAACACCAAATTAGAAGTAATACTCAAAAAATTTGAAGATCGCTGTAACACCAGTAACAAGACATTCAATGCTTGGAGACCAAATTGCACAGAGAATAAGTGATGCGAAACTCAAACAATCAATATCAGAACAGAAAGGTTGAAAGCTGGAATTCACGATTGAAAAGTGCAGAGCGCAAGAAAAAAATAACATGAAGTCTTTACCAAGAAAGAACATGCATGCGCAATTGAAATTTTTTTTTTAGATGCGGATCGTTTGAAGACAGATCTGCGCATGCGGTTGAAGGAAAAGCGCACAGTAAAGGAAAATCGATGAGCGCATGCGCAATTGATTCCTACGCTTTACGTCACGAGCATCACGATGTCAGAAGACTCAAGCCACGCCCACTTAAAGGGGAAATGCCCGAAAATCAAAAACAAGACTCTTAAAGGCACAAAACCAAAAAATTTAACCTCAAAAGGCACACGATTGCCTGAACTTCTACCAGCAGTTGAAAATAACTTTCGCAGCACCCTGGAACAAGCAGTTTGCACCACCCAAAGTGAAGACCACAATGACAAATCCGAAACAAAAAAAGATGATTTGTTTAACGAAAAATACTACTCAGACAAGGCTGAATTGTTCGGATATGATCATAAAAGCATCAGCAACACGGTTGAAAAGCTCAACAGGACCCGACTCATGGTAGATGAATCCAATACCATGATGCAATGGCAGATCGTCGATACATTGGATGACAGCAACCTGTCAAATACCGAAGAAGAAAAATACGCCACACTGAGAGTTCTGACCGACTCCGTTGAGAGAGCACAGATCGACTCCACAGAGAACACTGCACGACTCCACACAGAGGGCGATGAAAGACTCTACAGAGAGAGCGACGCAAGCCTCCACAGAGAGCTCATTGGCAGATTCCAAAATGGAAGCAACTGAAGACTCCATAGTGAAATCTATGCATGAAGATCTATCCATCTTATCTGAGCAACCAGAAGCAGACTATGAAAGTCTACCAAGCTCACGTGAACAACAAAAAGAAGACTATGAAAGTCTACCCAGCTTATTTAATCAACAAGAAGTCAATGAATGTCTACCCACTGTATGTTAGAACAGTGACAATGTGATCACAATCAACATACAAGACGTGAAAGATCACAGCGAGACTGAGAGATCTCAGCTCGTCTGTACAGAAGCACGCAACAATCAAAGTAAAACAACTCATGAGTCCAGTGAGACCGCATCAATTTAAACCTCGGGCGGAATCATCTTTGGTTTCTTGGTGCTCCTCTTCTGGAGACCCGATTTTCTTGGCCACAGTGGGGTAGCACGGCGCTGGAGCCCCCCAGCGGGGGGGGGGGGGGGGGTCGGAGAAATGCCAGCTGGCCGCGCGAGTCGCGCCACGCCGCCCCGATGCCCCGATGTGATTCTTCGCAGGGCGGAGAATCGGTGCCACTGGGGCCGGCGTGGTCGGCACGGCACCGGTCGGGGTATGCGGCAACTCTCTGGCCGGGGCTAGCACGCCGATTCTCCAGCCCAGATGGGCCAAGCGGCCGTCAACAAAAAGCCGAGTCCCACTGGCGCCGTTCTAACATCCTCTGAGCCGGCGGGCCCTCGGCGTTGAAGGGTCCGGGGGCGGCCTGTGGGGTAGAGGGGGGGGGGGGTCCGGCCCCGGGGGGGGGGGGGGGGGCTTCCGTAGTGGCCTGGCCTGCGATCGTGGCCCACCGATTGGCGGGCCGGCCTCCCTATCGGGGGGAGGAGCCTCCTTTCCTCCGCGCCGGCTCCAGTAGCCCTGCGCCATTTGGCATCGGCAGCTGGAACGGCGGGGGCCAGCACCGTGCTACCCCACTGTGGCCCGGAGAATCGGGTTGCAGAATGGGCAGCGATGCCAGAGTAAAACACTCCTGTTTTTACGCCGGCTTTGACACGTAGCCGCCCGATGGGAGAATCCCGCCCACATCTACTCTAAACTAAAGAAAATGAAATTTTGAAGATTTTGACTCCAGAAGAGGAGCACCAAGAAACCAAAGATGATTCAAGTGAACCAGAAATGACTCCAGAAGAGGAGTACCAAGGAAGCAAAGAGGAATCACATCAACCACAAATGAGTGATGTCACCAAAATCAATGCAACATCAGATCATTCTCACAATACCCAAGAAGAAACTCAATTAAACATCAGGGGCGAAATTCTCCTACCCGCCCCGCCACATTTCTGCCCCGACCGGCCGGCGGGAGTCTCCGTAACACCGGCTGGTCAATGGGGTTTCCCATTGTGGGGCAGCCCCACGCCGTCGGGAAACCCCCGGGCGCCGGCAGAACGGAGACTCCCGCCGGCGGAGAATGACGCCCCAGATACCACAAAGGACACTGACACCGATAACTTTGAGAATGACTTAAATTATCCACACGAAACAGTCATTGAGCACAACAAGAACAACAAAAACTACAAGAAGCACAGCAAGAACAACAATAAAAACATCAACAAGAAGCATAACAAAGACAACAACAGCAACAACACGCACAACAAAAACAACAACAAGAACAACAACGAAAACAACAAAGACAGAAACGACAGAAACAACAACAATGAAACAATGACCTGTACAACATGGTGCAACTCTGCACATGAAGGACAATGCAACAGCACACTGCAAAACAATGACAAGACTACAAACATACCACAGCATGACAACAAATCTCACAGATTCACATTTGCCATAGAACAAACAAGCACACCAGCTCTCAAGGCAGATGACACACTAAATCGATACCACAAGCACAGAAGAAAGTCCTCATCAGTTAACATCAGTGGTTCAACAATTCAAACACCTCGTGATGACTTGTTGGTTACTTAAACACAAGAACACTGATAACACTCACAAAGAAATTACAATATCAACATCACCACGTCAACAACAGAAGAAGAAAAAAAACTCAATCGAATAAATTTTTTAAATTTGGACTCATAAATGTTTTTATTAAGATTGGACTCATAAATATTAATTGGCTTTGTATAATCATCAATATCATCACAACTTGTACATATCATCATTTATCTACCTGATTTGTACAATTTTCTTTCACAAAGTACAGAAAATATGTAAAAAGAAAAAAGGGGGATGTAGTGATCTGCATCATTATATATACACAAGGGGTTAATGTAAATACACTACAACTAAGTAACCATTAGAGGGAGCACCAGAGATGTGTATAATAGACAAGTATATCTATAGGAAGTCAAGGCGCACTCTTCACAGGAATGGCAGCTAGTGAGCAGGACACAGGCAGACAGCTCTTATGTAACATCTGGTATAAGTGCTGGAGAGAGCATGAACTTACACAATAAAGCATCTACTTCAAATGTAAGACTACGAGCTTTATTCAGACACAAGGAATAATACAGACTCGATGGGCTGAATGACCTCCTTCTGCACTGTACGTATTGTATAACTCTATGATATTCACTGGAAATGGGTGGGAATGAAGGGGACAAAAAGAATGTACTTCCTCTGTGTTAGAATATTCCAATAATATTCACCTATAATCCAGTTGTTTCACAGCCACTAGGACCGAGACCAACTTTTTATGCCAGGTTTATTTAATTAATTGAATTTGAATTCCTAGCTGCTGTGGTGGGATTCTAAATTATAATCAATTTAATTTGGCACAGAGTAGCCACTGCTCTGAGTTGCTGCTTTTCCAGGTTAACCTGAAGGAGTGAGTTGGACAGTCTCTGGTGCTGTGTCAAGGAGCAGTGTGGCCAGGACAGAGACTTAATCACATGTTTGGCCGCTTTATCCCTGGAACAGTACTGGTCCATTCATCAGTCTGTCACACAGAGTGGACGGCTGAATCAAACACTGGGCCAGGAAGTGCTGTTGGCGTAACTGTGAGGTGATTGGCACTCAATGCTATGTTTGGGGAAATGGCAAAGCAACTCAGGTGAGAAGCAGGTTCCAGGTTTAATGCCAATGTACAAATGTTTCTGGGTTGTGTCAATGCTAACTTTGCAAAGAAGGCAACTCGCTCTGTTAATCAAATCTTTCTTTCCTTCTCTCTTTCTCTTTGTATTCCTGATTTGAATTTACTTATTCTCATTTACACTCCTTGCTCATTCATTGCAGTGTTCTTTGCACAATCCGTCAATCTGGGTAAAAGAGATAAATAATCGCTTGCCTCATTCAGCTCTCAAACACAAGGACATAGGATGAGATTCAGCCACTTTGAGCCGATTTGGCGGGGAGATCCTCGAATGCTGTATTGTTGAGATTGTGACCAGTATTCACCCGCATTTAATGCAAAAATTAAGTCCCCATGAGCTTCTCGCCTTGCCTGGCTCCCTCGCTGGCTGATTCGCCCGACTCGCACCTTAATAGTTCGCCGCTAATAAGGGAGAACTGCGATACACGCTCGCTCACCACTCACACCCAGGCAACACACAAGCATGGCAGCGTGCAGACCTGCACCTTGCTTTGGGGATAGCGACCAGGCCAGGTTTCTTGACGCTGTGGATGTGAAGCGGGCCACCCTGTTCCCCTGAGGGTGTTGGAAGACCAGCAGCAAGGTCAGCACTGCTCATAAACACTCACCAACACACACCAACACTCAACAACACACAGCAACACTCACCAACACACAACAACACTCAGCAACACTCACCAACACACAGCAACACTCACCAACACACAACACTCACCAACACTCAACAACACACAGCAACACTCACCAACACACAGCAACACTCACCAACACACACCAACACTCAACAACACACAGCAACACTCACCAACACACAACAACACTCACCAACACACAGCAACACTCACCAACACACACCAACACTCAACAACACACAGCAACACTCACCAACACACAACACTCACCAACACACACCAAGACACGCCAACACTCACCAACACTCACCAATACACACCAACACACACCAACACTCACCAACACACAACAACACTCACCAACACACACCAACACACAACACACACCAACACTCAACAACACTCACCGACACTCACCAACACACACCAAGACACAACAACACTCACCAACACACAACAACACTCACCAACACACACCAACACTCACCAACACACACCAACACTCACCAACACTCACAAAACACTCACCAACACACACCAACACTCACCAACACACACCAACACTCACCAACACTCACAAAACACTCACCAACACTCACCAACACAAACCAACACTCAACAACACTCAACAACAATCACCAACACTCACCAACACACACCAACACACACCAACACTCAACAACACTCACCAACATTCACCAACACACACCAACACTCACCGACA
Organism: Scyliorhinus torazame; assembly: GCF_047496885.1. Classification (NCBI taxonomy): domain Eukaryota; kingdom Metazoa; phylum Chordata; class Chondrichthyes; order Carcharhiniformes; family Scyliorhinidae; genus Scyliorhinus; species Scyliorhinus torazame. The sequence goes on from NC_092719.1 coordinate 99,891,684, forward strand.
CTCACCAACACACACCAACACACATGACACACCAACACTCACCAACACTCAACTGCACACACCAACACACAACACTCAACAACACTCACCAACACACACCAACACACACCAACACACAACAAAACTCACCAACACACAAAAGCACTCACCAACACTCACCAACACACACCAACACTCACCAACACTCACCTACACTCAATAACACACACCAACACACCAACACTCAACAACACTCAACAACACTCACCAACACTCATCAACACTCATCAACACACACCAACACACAATAACACTCACCAACACTCACCAACACACACCAACACTCACCAACACACAAAAGCACTCAACAACACTCACCAACACACACCAACACTCACCAACACTCACCAACACTCAATAACACACACCAACACACCAACACTCAACAACACTGAACAACACTCATCAACACACACCAACACACAATAACACTCACCAACACTCACCAACACACACCAACACTCACCAACACTCAATAACACACACCAACACACCAACACTCAACAACACTCAACAACACTCACCAACACTCATCAACACACACCAACACACAATAACACTCACCAACACACACCAACACACAAAAACACTCACCAACACACACCAACACTCACCAACACACACCAACACAAACCAACACTCACCAACACACACCAACACACATCAACACTCACCAACACTCACCAACACTCACCAACACACAACACTCACCAACACTCACCAACACACACCAACACTCACCAACCCTCACCAACACTCAATAACACACACCAACACTCAACAACACTCAACAACACTCAACAACACTCACCAACACTCATCAACACACACCAACACACAATAACACTCACCAACACTCACCAACACACACCAACACACAACAACACTCACCAACACACACCAACACTCACCAACACTCACCAACACACACCAACACTCAACAACACTCACCAACACACACCAACACTCACCAACACACACCAACACACACCAACACTCACCAACACACACCAACACTCACCAACACTCACCAACACCCACCAACACCCACCGACACTCACCAACACTCACCAACACACAACAACACTCACCAACACACACCAACACTCACCAACACTCACCAACACTCACCAACACTCACCAACACACAACAACACTCACCAACACACACCAACACTCACCAACACACACCAACACACACCAACACTCAGCAACACTGACCAACACACAACAACACTCACCAACACACAACACTCACCAACACACACCAACACACAACAACAGTCACCAACACACAACACGCACCAACACTCACCAACACTCACCAAGACACAACAACACTCACCAACATTCAACAACACTCACCAACACACACCAACACTCACCAACACACACCAACACTCACCAACACACAACACACACCAACACTCACCAACACACACCAACACTCACCAACACACACCAACACACAACAACACTCACCAACACACACCAACACTCACCAACACTCACCAACACTCACCAACACACACCAACACTCAACAACACTCACCAACACACACCAACACTCACCAACACACACCAAAACTCACCAACACTCACCAACACACAACAACACTCACCGACACACACCGACACTCACCGACACTCACCGACACTCACCAACACACACCAAGACTCAACAACACTCACCAACACACACCAAAACTCACCAACACTCACCAACACACAACAACACTCACCAACACTCACCAACACACAACAACACTCACCGACACACACCGACACTCACCAACACTCACCAACACACACCAAGACACAACAACACTCACCAACACTCACCAACACTCACCAACACACACCAACACTCACCAACACACACCAACACTCACCAACACACACCAAGACACAACAACACTCACCAACACTCAACAACACTCACCAACACACACCAACACACACCAACACTCACCAACACTCACCAACACACAACAACACACACCAACACTCACCAACACTCAACAACACACACCAACACACACCAACACACCAACACTCCAACAACACTCAACAACACTCACCAACACTCATCAACACTCATCAACACACACCAACACACAATAACACTCACCAACACTCACCAACACACACCAACACACAAAAACACTCACCAACACACAACAACACTCACCAACACACACCAACACACACCAAGACACAACAACACTCACCAACACACACCAACACTCACCAACACACACCAACACTCACCAACACACACCAACACACATCAACACTCACCAACACTCACCAACACACAACACTCACCAACACACACCAACACTCAACAACACTCACCAACACACACCAACACTCACCAACACACACCAACACACACCACCACTCACCAACACACACCAACACTCAACAACACTCAACAACACTCACCAACACACACCAACACCCACCAACACCCACCAACACCCACCAACACTCACCAACACTCACCAACACACAACAACACTCACCAACACACACCAACACTCACCAACACACACCAACACTCACCAACACACAACAACACTCACCAACACACACCAACACTCACCAACACACAACAACACTCACCAACACACACCAACACTCACCAACACACACCAACACTCAGCAACACTGACCAACACACAACAACACTCACCAACACACACCAACACTCACCAACACACACCAACACACAACAACAGTCACCAACACACAACAACACGCACCAACACACACCAACACTCACCAACACTCACCAACACTCACCAAGACACAACAACACTCACCAACACTCAACAACACTCACCAACACACACCAACACTCACCAACACTCACCAACACACAACAACACACACCAACACTCACCAACACACAACAACACTCACCAACACACACCAACACACACCAACACACAACAACACTCACCAACACACACCAACACCCACCAACACACACCAACACTCACCAACACTCACCAACACACACTAACACTCACCAACACACACCAACACTCAACAACACTCACCAACACTCACCAACACACACCAAAACTCACCAACACTCACCAACACACAACAACACACACCAACACTCACCAACACTCACCAACACACACTAACACTCACCAACACACACCAACACTCAACAACACTCACCAACACTCACCAACACTCACCAACACACACTAACACTCACCAACACACACCAACACTCAACAACACTCACCAACACTCACCAACACACACCAAGACACAACAACACTCACCAACACTCAACAACACTCACCAACACACACCAACACACACCAACACTCACCAACACTCACCAACACACAACAACACACACCAACACTCACCAACACTCAACAACACACACCAACACACACCAACACACCAACACTCCAACAACACTCAACAACACTCACCAACACTCATCAACACTCATCAACACACACCAACACACAATAACACTCACCAACACTCACCAACACACACCAACACACAAAAACACTCACCAACACACAACAACACTCACCAACACACACCAACACACACCAAGACACAACAACACTCACCAACACACACCAACACTCACCAACACACACCAACACTCACCAACACACAACACACACCAACACTCACCAACACACACCAACACTCACCAACACACACCAACACACAACAACACTCACCAACACACACCAACACACACCAACACTCACCAACACTCACCAACACACACTAACACTCACCAACACACACCAACACTCAACAACACTCACCAACACACACCAACACTCACCAACACACACCAAAACTCACCAACACTCACCAACACACAACAACACTCACCGACACACACCGACACTCACCGACACTCACCGACACTCACCAACACACACCAAGACACAACAACACTCACCAACACACACCAACACACACCAAAACTCACCAACACTCACCAACACACAACAACACTCACCAACACTCACCAACACACAACACTCACCGACACACACCGACACTCACCGACACCCACCAACACACACCAAGACACAACAACACTCACCAACACTCACCAACACTCACCAACACACACCAACACTCACCAACACACACCAACACTCACCAACACACACCAAGACACAACAACACTCACCAACACTCAACAACACTCACCAACACACACCAACACACACCAACACACACCAACACTCACCAACACTCACCAACACACAACAACACACACCAACACACACCAACACTCACCAACACTCACCAACACTCACCAAGACACAACAACACTCACCAACACTCAACAACACTCACCAACACACACCAACACTCACCAACACTCACCAACACACAACAACACACACCAACACTCACCAACACACAACAACACTCACCAACACACACCAACACACACCAACACACAATAACACTCACCAACACACACCAACACCCACCAACACACACCAACACTCACCAACACTCACCAACACACACTAACACTCACCAACACACACCAACACTCAACAACACTCACCAACACTCACCAACACACACCAACACTCATCAACACTCACCAACACACACCAACACTCACCAACACTCACCAACACTCACCAACACTCACCAACACACACCAACACTCAACAACACTCACCAACACTCAACAACACACACCAACACACACCAACACACAACAACACTCAACAACACACACCAACACACACCAACACTCAACAACACTCACCAACACTCATCAACACTCACCAACACACACCAACACTCACCAACACTCACCAACACTCACCAACACACACCAACACTCAACAACACTCACCAACACTCACCAACACACAACAACACACAACAACACACTAACAGACACTCACAAACACACACAAACACTCACCAACACGCACAAACACTCACCAACACTCACCAACACACAACAACACACACCAACACTCAACAACACTCACCAACACTCACCAACACACACCAACACTCACCGACACTCACCAACACACACCAACACACATGACACACCAACACTCACCAACACTCAACAGCACACACCAACACACAACACTCAACAACACTCACCAACACACACCAACACACACCAACACACAACAAAACTCACCAACACACAAAAGCACTCACCAACACTCACCAACACACACCAACACTCACCAACACTCACCAACACTCAATAACACACACCAACACACCAACACTCAACAACACTCAACAACACTCACCAACACTCATCAACACTCATCAACACACACCAACACACAATAACACTCACCAACACTCACCAACACACACCAACACTCACCAACACACAAAAGCACTCACCAATACTCACCAACACACACCAACACTCACCAACACTCAATAACACACACCAACACACCAACACTCAACAACACTCAACAACACTCACCAACACTCATCAACACTCATCAACACACACCAACACACAATAACACTCACCAACACTCACCAACACACACCAACACTCACCAACACTCAATAACACACACCAACACACCAACACTCAACAACACTCACCAACACACAACACTCACCAACACTCACCAACACACACCAACACTCACCAACCCTCACCAACACTCAATAACACACACCAACACTCAACAACACTCAACAACACTCAACAACACTCACCAACACTCACCAACACTCATCAACACACACCAACAGACAATAACACTCACCAACACTCACCAACACACACCAACACACAACAACACTCACCAACACACACCAACACTCACCAACACACACCAACACTCACCAACACACACCAACACTCAACAACACTCACCAACACACACCAACACTCACCAACACACACCAACACACACCAACACTCACCAACACACACCAACACTCACCAACACTCACCAACACCCACCAACACCTACCAACACTCACCAACACTCACCAACACACAACAACACTCACCAACACACACCAACACTCACCAACACACACCAACACTCACCAACACTCACCAACACACAACAACACTCACCAACACACACCAACACTCACCAACACACACCAACACACACCAACACTCAGCAACACTGACCAACACACAACAACACTCACCAACACACAACAACACTCACCAACACACACCAACACACAACAACAGTCACCAACACACAACACGCACCAACACTCACCAACACTCACCAAGACACAACAACACTCACCAACATTCAACAACACTCACCAACACACACCAACACTCACCAACACACACCAACACTCACCAACACACAACACACACCAACACTCACCAACACACACCAACACTCACCAACACACACCAACACACAACAACACTCACCAACACACACCAACACACACCAACACTCAACAACACTCACCAACACACACTAACACTCACCAACACACACCAACACTCAACAACACTCACCAACACACACCAACACTCACCAACACACACCAAAACTCACCAACACTCACCAACACACAACAACACTCACCGACACACACCGACACTCACCGACACTCACCGACACTCACCAACACACACCAAGACACAACAACACTCACCAACACACACCAACACACACCAAAACTCACCAACACTCACCAACACACAACAACACTCACCAACACTCACCAACACACAACAACACTCACCGACACACACCGACACTCACCGACACCCACCAACACACACCAAGACACAACAACACTCACCAACACTCACCAACACTCACCAACACTCACCAACACACACCAACACTCACCAACACACACCAACACTCACCAACACACACCAAGACACAACAACACTCACCAACACTCAACAACACTCACCAACACACACCAACACACACCAACACTCACCAACACTCACCAACACACAACAACACACACCAACACTCACCAACACTCAACAACACACACCAACACACACCAACACACCAACACACCAACAACACTCAACAACACTCACCAACACTCATCAACACTCATCAACACACACCAACACACAATAACACTCACCAACACTCACCAACACACACCAACACACAAAAACACTCACCAACACACAACAACACTCACCAACACACACCAACACACACCAAGACACAACAACACTCACCAACACACACCAACACTCACCAACACACACCAACACTCACCAACACACACCAACACACATCAACACTCACCAACACTCACCAACACACAACACTCACCAACACTCACCAACACACACCAACACTCAACAACACTCACCAACACACACCAACACTCACCAACACACACCAACACACACCACCACTCACCAACACACACCAACACTCAACAACACTCAACAACACTCACCAACACACATCAACACCCACCAACACCCACCAACACCCACCAACACTCACCAACACTCACCAACACACAACAACACTCACCAACACACACCAACACTCACCAACACACACCAACACTCACCAACACACAACAACACTCACCAACACACACCAACACTCACCAACACACACCAACACTCAGCAACACTGACCAACACACAACAACACTCACCAACACACACCAACACTCACCAACACACACCAACACACAACAACAGTCACCAACACACAACAACACGCACCAACACACACCAACACTCACCAACACTCACCAAGACACAACAACACTCACCAACACTCAACAACACTCACCAACACACACCAACACTCACCAACACTCACCAACACACAACAACACACACCAACACTCACCAACACACAACAACACTCACCAACACACACCAACACACACCAACACACAACAACACTCACCAACACACACCAACACCCACCAACACACACCAACACTCACCAACACTCACCAACACACACTAACACTCACCAACACACACCAACACTCAACAACACTCACCAACACTCACCAACACACACCAAAACTCACCAACACTCACCAACACACAACAACACTCACCGACACACACCGACACTCACCGACACTCACCAACACACACCAAGACACAATAACACTCACCAACACTCACCAACACTCACCAACACACACCAACACTCACCAACACACACCAACACTCACCAACACACACCAAGACACAACAACACTCAACAACACTCACCAACACACACCAACACTCACCAACACACACCAACACTCACCAACACTCACCAACACACAACAACACACACCAACACTCACCAACACTCATCAACACTCAACAACACACACCAACACACACCAACACACAACAACACTCAACAACACACACCAACACACACCAACACTCAACAACACTCACCAACACTCATCAACACTCACCAACACACACCAACACTCACCAACACTCACCAACACTCACCAACACTCACCAACACACACCAACACTCAACAACACTCACCAACACTCACCAACACACAACAACACACAACAACACACTAACAGACACTCACAAACACACACAAACACTCACCAACACGCACAAACACTCACCAACACTCACCAACACACAACAACACACACCAACACTCAACAACACTCACCAACACTCACCAACACACACCAACACTCACCGACACTCACCAACACACACCAACACACATGACACACCAACACTCACCAACACTCAACAGCACACACCAACACACAACACTCAACAACACTCACCAACACACACCAACACACACCAACACACACCAACACACAACAAAACTCACCAACACACAAAAGCACTCACCAACACTCACCAACACACACCAACACTCACCAACACTCACCAACACTCAATAACACACACCAACACTCAACAACACTCAACAACACTCACCAACACTCATCAACACTCATCAACACACACCAACACTCACCAACACACAAAAGCACTCACCAACACTCACCAACACACACCAACACTCACCAACACTCACCAACACTCAATAACACACACCAACACACCAACACTCAACAACACTCAACAACACTCACCAACACTCATCAACACTCATCAACACACACCAACACACAATAACACTCACCAACACTCACCAACACTCATCAACACACACCAACACACAATAACACTCACCAACACACACCAACACACAAAAACACTCACCAACACACACCAACACTCACCAACACACACCAACACAAACCAACACTCACCAACACACACCAACACACATCAACACTCACCAACACTCACCAACACTCACCAACACACAACACTCACCAACACTCACCAACACACACCAACACTCACCAACCCTCATCAACACTCAATAACACACACCAACACTCAACAACACTCAACAACACTCAACAACACTCACCAACACTCACCAACACTCATCAACACACACCAACACACAATAACACTCACCAACACTCACCAACACACACCAACACACACCAACACACACCAACACTCACCAACACACACCAACACTCACCAACACACACCAACACTCAACAACACTCACCAACACACACCAACACTCACCAACACACACCAACACACACCAACACTCACCAACACACACCAACACTCACCAACACTCACCAACACCCACCAACACCCACCAACACTCACCAACACTCACCAACACACAACAACACTGACCAACACACACCAACACTCACCAACACACACCAACACTCACCAACACTCACCAACACACAACAACACTCACCAACACACACCAACACTCACCAACACACACCAACACTCAGCAACACTGACCAACACACAACAACACTCACCAACACACAACAACACTCACCAACACACACCAACACACAACAACAGTCACCAACACACAACACGCACCAACACTCACCAACACTCACCAAGACACAACAACACTCACCAACATTCAACAACACTCACCAACACACACCAACACTCACCAACACACACCAACACTCACCAACACACAACACACACCAACACTCACCAACACACACCAACACTCACCAACACACACCAACACACAACAACACTCACCAACACACACCAACACACACCAACACTCACCAACACTCACCAACACACACTAACACTCACCAACACACACCAACACTCAACAACACTCACCAACACACACCAACACTCACCAACACACACCAAAACTCACCAACACTCACCAACACACAACAACACTCACCGACACACACCGACACTCACCGACACTCACCAACACACACCAAGACACAACAACACTCACCAACACACACCAACACACACCAAAACTCACCAACACTCACCAACACACAACAACACTCACCAACACTCACCAACACACAACAACACTCACCGACACACACCGACACTCACCGAAACTCACCAACACACACCAAGACACAACAACACTCACCAACACTCACCAACACTCACCAACACACACCAACACTCACCAACACACACCAACACTCACCAACACACACCAAGGCACAACAACACTCACCAACACTCAACAACACTCACCAACACACACCAACACACACCAACACACACCAACACTCACCAACACTCACCAACACACAACAACACACACCAACACTCACCAACACTCAACAACACACACCAACACACACCAACACACCAACACTCCAACAACACTCAACGACACTCACCAACACTCATCAACACTCATCAACACACACCAACACACAATAACACTCACCAACACTCACCAACACACACCAACACACAAAAACACTCACCAACACACAACAACACTCACCAACACACACCAACACACACCAAGACACAACAACACTCACCAACACACACCAACACTCACCAACACACACCAACACTCACCAACACACACCAACACACATCAACACTCACCAACACTCACCAACACACAACACTCACCAACACTCACCAACACACACCAACACTCAACAACACTCACCAACACACACCAACACTCACCAACACACACCAACACACACCACCACTCACCAACACACACCAACACTCAACAACACTCAACAACACTCAACAACACACACCAACACCCACCAACACCCACCAACACCCACCAACACTCACCAACACTCACCAACACACAACAACACTCACCAACACACACCAACACTCACCAACACACACCAACACTCACCAACACACAACAACACTCACCAACACACACCAACACTCACCAACACACACCAACACTCAGCAACACTGACCAACACACAACAACACTCACCAACACACACCAACACTCACCAACACACACCAACACACAACAACAGTCACCAACACACAACAACACGCACCAACACACACCAACACTCACCAACACTCACCAACACTCACCCAGACACAACAACACTCACCAACACTCACCAACACACACCAACACTCACCAACACACAACAACACACACCAACACTCACCAACACACAACAACACTCACCAACACACACCAACACACACCAACACACAACACTCACCAACACACACCAACACCCACCAACACACACCAACACTCACCAACACTCACCAACACACACTAATACTCACCAACACACACCAACACTCAACAACACTCACCAACACTCACCAACACACACCAAAACTCACCAACACTCACCAACACACAACAACACTCACCGACACACACCGACACTCACCGACACTCACCAACACACACCAAGACACAACAACACTCACCAACACTCACCAACACACACCAACACTCACCAACACACACCAACACTCACCAACACTCACCAACACACACCAAGACACAACAACACTCAACAACACTCACCAACACACACCAACACTCACCAACACACACCAACACTCACCAACACTCACCAACACACAACACCACACACCAACACTCACCAACACTCACCAACACTCAACAACACACACCAACACACACCAACACACAACAACACTCAACAACACACACCAACACACACCAACACTCAACAACACTCACCAACACTCATCAACACTCACCAACACACACCAACACTCACCAACACTCACCAACACTCACCAACACTCAACAATACTCACCAACACTCACCAACACACAACAACACACTAACAGACACTCACAAACACACACAAACACTCACCAACACGCACAAACACTCACCAACACTCACCAACACACAACAACACACACCAACACTCAGCAACACTCACCAGCACTCAACAACACACACCAACACACACCAACACACACCAACACTCAACAACACTCACCAACACTCATCAACACTCACCAACACTCACCAACACTCACCAACACACACCAACACACAACAACACACACCAACACTCACCAACACTCACCACCACTCAACACACACCAACACACAACAACACTCAACAACACACACCAACACACCAACACACCAACACTCAACAACACTCACCAACACTCACCAACACACAACAACACTCACCAACACTCACCAACACACACCAACACACAACAACACACACCAACACACACCAACACACAACAACACACACCAACACACACCAACACTCACCAACACACACCAACACTCACCAACACACACCAATACACAACACTCACCAACACACACCAACACACACCAATACTCACCAACACTCACCAACACACAACACTCACCAACACACACCAACACTCAACAACACTCACCAACACACACCAACACTCACCAACACACACCAACACTCTACAACACTCACCAACACACACCAACACTCACCAACACACACCAACACTCACCAACACACACCAACACTCAACAACACTCACCAACACTCACCAACACTCACCAACACACACCAACACTCACCAACACACACCAACAGTCACCAACACACACCAACACACAGCTACGCTCACCAACACACACCAACACTAATAAACACTCACCAACACACACAAACACACACCAACAGTCACCAACACACACCAACACACAGCTATGCTCACCAACACACACCAACACTAACAAACACTCACAAACACACACAAACACACATAAACACTCACAAACACACACCAACACTCACAAACACAGACCAACATTCACCAACACACAACACTCACCAACACACACCAACACACACCAACAGTCACCAACACACACCAACACACAGCTACGCTCACCAATACACACCAACACTAACAAACACTCACAAACACACACAAACACTCACCAACACACATAAACACTCATAAACACACACCAACATTCACCAACACACAACACTACCCAATACACACCAACACACACCAACAGTCACCAACACACACCAACACACAGCTACGCTCACCAATACACACCAACACTAACAAACACTCACAAACACACACAAACACACACCAACACACACAAACACTCACCAACACACACCAACACTCACCAACACACACCAATACACAACACTCACCAACACACACCAACACACACCAATACTCACCAACACTCACCAACACACAACACTCACCAACACACACCAACACTCAACAACACTCACCAACACACACCAACACTCAACAACACTCACCAACACACACCAACACTCACCAACACACACCAACACTCACCAACACACACCAACAGTCACCAACACACACCAACACACAGCTACGCTCACCAACACACACCAACACTAACAAACACTCACCAACACACACAAACACACACCAACAGTCACCAACACACACCAACACTCACCAACACACACCAACACTCAACAACACTCACCAACACACACCAACACTCAACAACACTCACCAACACACACCAACACTCACCAACACACACCAACACTCACCAACACACACCAACAGTCACCAACACACACCAACACACAGCTACGCTCACCAACACACACCAACACTAACAAACACTCACCAACACACACAAACACACGCCAACAGTCACCAACACACACCAACACACAGCTACGCTCACCAACACACACCAACACACACCAACACTCACAAACACTCACAAACACACACAAACACACATAAACACTCACAAACACACACCAACACTCACAAACACACACCAACACACACCAACATTCATCAACACACAACACTCACCAACACACACCAACACACACCAACAGTCACCAACACACACCAACAGTCACCAACACACAGCTACGCTCACCAATACACACCAACACTAACAAACACTCACAAACACACACAAACACTCACCAACACACATAAACACTCATAAACACACACCAACACACACAGACACTCACAAACACACACCAACACTCACCAACACACAACACTCACCAACACACACCAACATTCACCAACACACACCAACAGTCACCAACACACACGGTCACCAACACACACCAACACACAGCTACGCTCACCAACACACACCAACACTAACAAACACTCACAAACACTCACAAACACACACAAACACTCACCAACACAAAGAAACACTCACAAACACACACCAACACTCACAAACACACACCAACAGTCACCAACACACACCAACAGTCACCAACACACCAACACACAGCTACGCTCACCAACACACACCAACACACTAACAGACACTCACAAACACACACAAACACTCACCAACACGCACAAACACTCACCAACACTCACCAACACACAACAACACACACCAACACTCAACAACACTCAACAACACACACCAACACACACCAACACTCACCAACACACACCAACACTCACCAAGACTCACCAACACTCACCAACACACACCAACACACACCAACACTCACCAACACTCATCAACACTCATCAACACTCACCAACACTCACCAACACTCACCACCACTCAACAACACACACCAACACACACCAACACACAACAACACTCAACAACACTCAACAACACAGACCAACACACCAACACTCAACAACACTCACCAACACTCACCAACACAGACCAACACTCACCAACACACACCAACACTCACCAACACACACCAATACTCACCAACACTCACCAACACACAACACTCACCAACACACACCAACACTCACCAACACACACCAACACTCAACAACACTCACCAACACACACCAACACTCACCAACACACACCAACAGTCACCAACACACACGGTCACCAACACACACCAACACACAGCTACGCTCACCAACACACACCAACACACACAAACACTCACCAACACAAAGAAACACTCACAAACACACACCAACACTCACAAACACACACCAACAGTCACCAACACACACCAACAGTCACCAACACACAGCTACGCTCACCAACACACTAACAGACACTCACAAACACACACAAACTCTCACCAACACGCACAAACACTCACCAACACTCAACAACACTCAACAACACACACCAACACACACCAGCACTCACCAACACTCATCAACACTCACCAAGACTCACCAAGACTCACCAACACTCACCAACACACACCAACACACACCAACACTCACCAACACTCATCAACACTCATAAACACTCACCAACACTCACCAACACTCACCAACACTCACCAACACACACCAACACTCACCAACACTCACCACCACTCAACAACACACACCAACACACAACAACACTCAACAACACTCAACAACACACACCAACACACCAACACTCAACAACACTCACCAACACTCACCAACACTCACCAACACACACCAACACACACCAACACTCACCAACACACACCAACACTCACCAACACACACCAACACTCACCAACACACACCAATACACAACACTCACCAACACACACCAACACACACCAATACTCACCAACACTCACCAACACACAACACTCACCAACACACACCAACACTCACCAACACACACCAACACTCAACAACACTCACCAACACACACCAACACTCACCAACACACACCAACACTCAACAACACTCACCAACACACACCAACACACACCAACACTCAACAACACTCACCAACACACACCAACACTCACCAACACACACCAACACTCACCAACACACACCAACACTCACCAACACACACCAACAGTCACCAACACACACCAACACACAGCTACGCTCACCAACACACACCAACACTAACAAACACTCACCAACACACACAAACACACACCAACAGTCACCAACACACACCAACACACAGCTACGCTCACCAACACACACCAACACTAACAAACACTCACAAACACACACAAACACACATATACACACATAAACACTCACAAACACACACCAACACACACAGACACTCACAAACACACACTAACACACACAAACACACACCAACACACACCAACATTCACCAACACACAACACTCACCAACACACACCAACACACACCAACAGTCACCAACACACACCAACAGTCACCAACACACAGCTACGCTCACCAATACACACCAACACTAACAAACACTCACAAACACACACAAACACTCACCAACACACATAAACACTCATAAACACACACCAACACACACAGACACTCACAAACACACACCAACACTCACCAACACACAACACTCACCAACACACACCAACATTCACCAACACACACCAACAGTCACCAACACACACGGTCACCAACACACACCAACACACAGCTACGCTCACCAACACACACCAACACTAACAAACACTCACAAACACACACAAACACTCACCAACACACAGAAACACTCACAAACACACACCAACACTCACAAACACACACCAACAGTCACCAACACACACCAACAGTCACCAACACACACGAACACACAGCTACGCTCACCAACACACACCAACACACTAACAGACACTCACAAACACACACAAACACTCACCAACATGCACAAACACTCAGGAACACACACCAACACTCACCAACACACAACACTCACCAACACACACCAACATTCACCAACACACACCAACACTCACACTACACGCACCAACATAACACCAACACACACCAACATTCACCAACACACACCAACACTCAACAACACTCACCAACACACACCAACACTCAACAACACTCACCAACACACACCAACACACACCAACACTCAACAACACACACCAACACACACCAACACTAACAAACACTCACCAACTTACACAACCACTCACAAACATTCACAAACACTCCACCAACACTTACCAACTCACCATACAAATAGACATAAGTGCACACAAATGCACAGAAATAGAGACAAGTACACAAAAATAGAAAAGTAAACACTAATAACACAAATACACATCCTCCCAGTAGTGGTCATGACCAGGGTCATTACTGCCCCTTCTCCACTCTATTCCTGTATTTAGATCAGCCAAATCCCAGACTCTCTCTGGATCTATAACTAATCCAACGATTCCCACACTTACTGAGCATCAAAAATAATCAAATCTGTTGTCAAATCATTGCCAGTAAAAGTTTCAACATCATGACAGGCCGAGAGAGTGACTCCCAGATGGAGCAGGGAGAATCCCAGATGGAGCAGGGAGAATCCCAGAATAAACAGGCCCCTGGAAAGAGCACCCTAGCCGAGCCCACACCCCCACCCTATCCCCGTAAAGCAGTAACCCCAACCTTTTGTTTGGACACTAAGGCCAATTTATCAGGCCAATCCACCTAACCTGCACGTCTTTGGACTGTGGGAGGAAGCTGGAGCACCCGGAGAAATCCTACGCAGACACGGGGAGAACGTGCAGACTCCGCACAGACAGTGACCCAAGCCGGGAATCGAATCTGGGACCCTGACGCTGTGAAGCCATAGTGCTAACCACTGTGCTACCGTGCTGCCGTCACTGGGTTACAGGCATAGGGTAGAGGTGTGGGCTTAAGTAGGGTGCTCTTTCCAAGGGACAGTGTAGACTCGATGTGTCGAATGGCCTCCTTCTACACTGTAAATTACATCCTATGAAATAGTGGGTTAACCAGCTGGAAAAGGAAGGGTCCAAACCAAAATAGGGAGAATCCCAGCAAGAACAGGGAGAACCCCAGCTGGTACAGGAAGAGTCCCAGTAGGAACTTGGAGAATCCCAGATGGTACAGGAAGAGTTCCAGCAGGAACAGGGAATATCCCAGCTGGTACAGGAAGAGTCCCAGCAGGAACAGGGAGAGTCCCAGCTGGTACAGGAAGAGTCCCAGCTGGTACAGGAAGAGTCCCAGCAGGAACAGGGAGAGTCCCAGCTGGTACAGGAAAAGTCCCAGCAGGAACAGGGAAAATCTCAGCTGGTACAGGAAGAGTCCCACCAGGAACAGGGAGAATCCCAGCTGGTACAGGAAGAGTCCCAGCAAGAACAGGGAGAATCCCAGCTGGTACAGGAAGAGTCCCAGCAGGAACAGGGAGAGTCCCAGTTGGTACAGGAAGAGTCCCAGCAGGAACAGTGAGAATCCCAGCTGGAACACAGAGAATTCCAGCTGGAACACAGGAATTCAAGCTGCAGCTCGTTGAAATCAAACCGAAACAGGGAGCATCACAGCCAGAACAGGGAGGGTCCCAGCAGGAACTGTGAGAATCCCAGCAGGAGCAGTGAGAATTCCAACAGGAACAGGAGGAGTTCCAATCGATTGAGCCACTGTCTAGGCTGCCAGTCTAAAATGTCAATCAGATGCAGTGTCAGTGATGATTTTAAAATAAGGATTTTTACCAGATGTGTGAGCAATGTAACATTTATTGTACCAGGATGGGTTTGAGTGTCTGAGGAGTTTTCATTGATGCCTCTCTTTGTTTCCTGGCTGTTTGATAAACGATGTTGAGACCTTGCTCACAGTTTTATTAAAAAACCCTCGCTTGAAACTGTTCACCAAATTTCCCTTCCTGCTCCTGCTGTGATTGGTGGCTTTTTCACATCCCATTGTCGCGCTGAAATTAAGCTCCTGCCAAGATAAACAAACAAATGCTTGTTTCCTGCTGATATGAAGAAGGGGAAAACAATAAAAAGGAAATGTGAGTCGTGAAACAGGAATCTCAGTTAGCAATCTGACACAAATAGATCAGAATGTTTCACCAAGATTAGATCAAGAGGTCAGACCAGGCAGTCTGTCCATATTCCAGACAATACATGGAGAAAGGAGCTTCACGGAGAGACACAGGGAGTGATTTTCAGCATCACCCATACTGTGGAGGAATTGCAGACAAAATGACAGTCAAACCACACACTGATACACATTCAGACACACAGATAGACACAAACTCCACTGACACACAGATAGACACAAACTCCTACTGACTCACAGATAGGCACAAACTCCCATTGACACAGAAACACACAAACTCCATTGACACACAGATAGACACAAACTCCTACTGACTCACAGATAGGCACAAACTCCCATTGACACACAGATAGGCACAAACTCCCATTGACACACAGATAGACACAAACTCCACTGACACACAGATGGACACAAACTCCACTGACACACAGACAGGGACAAACTCCCATTGACACACAGATAGGCACACACTCCCATTGACACACAGATAGACACAAACTCCCATTGACACAGAAAGACACAAACTCCACTGACACACAGATAGACGCAAACTCCCATTGACACACAGATAGACACAAACTCCACTGACACACAGATAGGCACAAACTCCCATTGACACACAGATAGACACAAACTCCCATTGACACACAGATAGACACAAACTCCACTGACACACAGATAGACGCAAACTCCCACTGACACACAGATAGACACAAACTCCACTGACACACAGATAGGCACAAACTCCCACTGACACACAGATAGACACAAATACCCATTGACACACAGATAGACACAAATACCCATTGACACACAGATAGACGCAAACTCCCATTGACACACAGATAGGCACAAACTCCCATTGACACAAAGATAGACACAAACTCCCATTGACACACAGATAGACACAAACTCCACTGACACACAGATAGACGCAAACTCCCACTGACACACAGATAGACACAAACTCCACTGACACACAGATAGGCACAAACTCCCATTGACACAGAAAGACACAAACTCCACTGACACACAGATAGGCACAAACTCCCATTGACACACAGATAGACACAAACTCCCATTGACACACAGATAGACACAAACTCCACTGACACACAGATAGACACAAATACCGATTGACACACAGATAGACACAAACTCCACTGACACACAGATAGGCACAAACTCCGACTGACACACAGATAGGCACAAACTCCCATTGACACACAGATAGACACAAACTCCACTGACACACAGATAGACACAAATTCCCATTGACACAGACATAGACACAAACTCCTATTGACACACTGATAGACAGAAACTCCTATTGACACAGATAGACACGAACTCCACTGACACACAGATGGACACAAACTCCCATTGACACACAGATAGACATAAACTCCCATTGACACACAGATAGACACAAACTCCCATTGACACACAGATAGACACAAACTCCCATTGACACAGACATAGACACAAACTCCTATTGACACACTGATAGACGCAAACTCCTATTGACACAGATAGACACGAACTCCACTGACACACAGATGGACACAAACTCCCATTGACACACAGATAGACACAAACTCCCATTGACACACAGATAGACACAAACTTCCATTGACACACAGATAGACACAAACTCCCAATGACACACAGATAGACACAAATTCCCATTGACACAGACATAGACACAAACTCCTATTGACACACAGTTAGACACAAATTCCGATTTACACAGAAAGACACAAACTCCACTGACACACAGATAGACACAAATACCCATTGACACACAGATAGACACAAATTCCCATTAACACAGACATAGACACAAACTCCTATTGACACACAGATAGACACAAATTCCCATTGACACACAGATAGGCACAAACTCCACTGACACACAGATAGACACAAACTCCCATTGACACACAGTTAGACACAAACTCCGAATGACACAGAGATAGACACAAATTCCCATTGACACAGACATAGACACAAACTCCTATTGACACACAGATAGGCAAAAACTCCCATTGACACACAGATAGACACAAACTCCCATTGACACACAGATAGGCACAAACTCCCATTGACACACAGATAGACACAAACTCCCACTGACACACAGATAGACACAAACTCCACTGACAAACAGATAGACACAAACACCCATTGACACACAGATAGACACAAACTCCACTGACACACAGATAGACACAAATACCCATTGACACACAGATAGACACAAACTCCCATTGACACACAGATAGACACAAACTCCCATTGACACACAGATAGACACAAACTCCACTGACACACAGATAGACAAAAATACCCATTGACACACAGATAGACACAAACTCCACTGACACACAGATAGACACAAATACCCATTGACACACAGATAGACACAACCTCCCATTGACTCACAGATAGACACAAACTCCCATTGACACACAGATAGGCACAAACTCCCACTGACACACAGATAGGCAAAAACTCCCATTGACACACAGATAGACACAAATTCCCATTGACACACAGATAGGCACAAACTCTCACTGACACACAGATAGACACAAACTCCACTGACACACAGATAGACACAAACTCCCATTGACACACAGATAGACACAAACTCCCATTGACACACAGATAGGCACAAACTCCCACTGACACACAGATAGACACGAACCCCACTGACGCACAGATAGACACAAACTCCACTGACACACAGATAGACACAAATACCCATTGACACACAGATAGACACAAATACCCATTGACACTCAGATAGACACAAACTCCCATTGACACACAGATAGACACAAACTCCACTGACACACAGATAGACACAAATACCCATTGACACACAGATAGACACAAACTCCCATTGACACACAGATAGGCACAAACTCCCACTGACACACAGATAGGCACAAACTCCCATTGACACACAGATAGGCACAAACTCCCATTGACACACAGATAGACACAAACTCCACTGACACACAGATAGACACAAATACCCATTGACACACAGATAGACACAAACTCCCATTGACACACAGATAGGCACAAACTCCCATTGATACACAGATAGACACAAACTCCACTGACACACAGATAGACACAAATACCCATTGACACACAGATAGACACAAATACCCATTGACACACAGATAGACACAAACTCCCATTGACACACAGATAGACACAAATACCCATTGACACACAGATAGACACAAATACCCATTGACACACAGATAGACACAAACTCCCATTGACACACACATAGACACAAACTCCCATTGACACACAGATAGGCACAAACTCCTAATGACACACAGATAGGCATAAACTCCCATTGACACACAGATAGACACACATTCCCATTGACACACAGATAGGCACAAACTCTCACTGACACACAGATAGACACAAACTCCACTGACACACAGATAGACACAAATACCCATTGACACAGAGATAGACACAAATACCCATTGACACACAGATAGACACAAACTCCACTGACACACAGAAAGACACAAATACCCATTGGCACACAGATAGACACAAACTCCCATTGACACACAGATAGACACAAACTCCCATTGACACACAGATAGGCACAAACTCCCACTGACACACAGATAGACACAAACTCCACTGACACACAGATAGACACAAATACCCATTGACACACAGATAGACACAAACTCCACTGACACACAGATAGACACAAACTCTCACTGACACACAGATAGACACAAACTCCACTGACACACAGATAGACACAAATACCCATTGACACACAGATAGACACAAACTCCCATTGACACACAGATAGGCACAAACTCCCACTGACACACAGATAGGCACAAACTCCACTGACACACAGATAGACACAAACTCCCATTGACACACAGATAGACACAAACTCCCATTGACACACAGATAGGCACAAACTCCCATTGACACACAGATAGACACAAACTCCCACTGACACACAGATAGACACAAACTCCACTGACAAACAGATAGACACAAACACCCATTGACACACAGATAGACACAAACTCCACTGACACACAGATAGACACAAATACCCACTGACACACAGATAGGCACAAACTCCGACTGACACACAGATAGGCACAAACTCCCATTGACACACAGATAGACACAAACTCCACTGACACACAGATAGACACAAATTCCCATTGACACAGACATAGACACAAACTCCTATTGACACACTGATAGACAGAAACTCCTCTTGACACAGATAGACACGAACTCCACTGACACACAGATGGACACAAACTCCCATTGACACACAGATAGACACAAACTCCCATTGACACACAGATAGACACAAACTCCCATTGCCACACAGATAGACACAAACTCCCATTGACACACAGATAGACACAAACTCCCATTGACACAGACATAGACACAAACTCCTATTGACACACTGATAGACACAAACTCCTATTGACACAGATAGACACGAACTCCACTGACACACAGATGGACACAAACTCCCATTGACACACAGATAGACACAAACTCCCATTGACACACAGATAGACACAAACTCCCATTGACACACAGATAGACACAAATTCCCATTGACACAGACATAGACACAAACTCCTATTGACACACAGTTAGACACAAATTCCGATTTACACAGAAAGACACAAACTCCACTGACACACAGATAGACACAAATACCCATTGACACACAGATAGACACAAATTCCCATTGACACAGACATAGACACAAACTCTTATTGACACACAGATAGACACAAATTCCCATTGACACACAGATAGGCACAAACTCCACTGACACACAGATAGACACAAACTCCCATTGACACACAGATAGACACAAACTCCGAATGACACAGAGATAGACACAAATTCCCATTGACACAGACATAGACACAAACTCCTATTGACACACAGATAGGCAAAAACTCCCATTGACACACAGATAGACACAAACTCCCATTGACACACAGATAGGCACAAACTCCCATTGACACACAGATAGACACAAACTCCCACTGACACACAGATAGACACAAACTCCACTGACAAACAGATAGACACAAACACCCATTGACACACAGATAGACACAAACTCCACTGACACACAGATAGACACAAATACCCACTGACACACAGATAGACACAAACTCCCATTGACACACAGATAGACACAAATACCCATTGACACACAGATAGACACAAACTCCCATTGACACACAGATAGGCACAAACTCCCACTGACACACAGATAGACACGAACCCCACTGACGCACAGATAGACACAAACTCCACTGACACACAGATAGACACAAATACCCATTGACACACAGATAGACACAAATACCCATTGAAACTCATATAGACACAAACTCCCATTGACACACAGATAGACACAAACTCCACTGACACACAGATAGACACAAATACCCATTGACACACAGATAGACACAAACTCCCATTGACACACAGATAGGCACAAACTCCCACTGACACACAGATAGACACAAACTCCACTGACACACAGATAGACACAAACTCCCATTGACTCACAGATAGACACAAACTCCCATTGACACACAGATAGGCACAAACTCCCACTGACACACAGATAGACACGAACCCCACTGACGCACAGATAGACACAAACTCCACTGACACACAGATAGACACAAATACCCATTGACACACAGATAGACACAAATACCCATTGACACACAGATAGACAGAAATACCCATTGACACTCAGATAACACAAACTCCCATTGACACACAGATAGACACAAACTCCACTGACACACAGATAGACACAAATACCCATTGACACACAGATAGACACAAACTCCCATTGACACACAGATAGGCACAAACTCCCACTGACACACAGATAGACACAAACTCCCATTGACACACAGATAGACACAAACTCCACTGACACACAGATAGACACAAATACCCATTGACACACAGATAGACACAAACTCCCACTGACACACAGATAGGCACAAACTCCCATTGATACACAGATAGACACAAACTCCACTGACACACAGATAGACACAAATACCCATTGACACACAGATAGACACAAATACCCATTGACACACAGATAGACACAAACTCCCATTGACACACAGATAGACACAAATATCCATTGACACACAGATAGACACAAATACCCATTGACACACAGATAGACACAAATTCCCATTGACACAGACATAGACACAAACTCTTATTGACACACAGATAGACACAAATTCCCATTGACACACAGATAGGCACAAACTCCACTGACACACAGATAGACACAAACTCCCATTGACACACAGATAGACACAAACTCCGAATGACACAGAGATAGACACAAATTCCCATTGACACAGACATAGACACAAACTCCTATTGACACACAGATAGGCAAAAACTCCCATTGACACACAGATAGACACAAACTCCCATTGACACACAGATAGGCACAAACTCCCATTGACACACAGATAGACACAAACTCCCACTGACACACAGATAGACACAAACTCCACTGACAAACAGATAGACACAAACACCCATTGACACACAGATAGACACAAACTCCACTGACACACAGATAGACACAAATACCCACTGACACACAGATAGACACAAACTCCCATTGACACACAGATAGACACAAATACCCATTGACACACAGATAGACACAAACTCCCATTGACACACAGATAGGCACAAACTCCCACTGACACACAGATAGACACGAACCCCACTGACGCACAGATAGACACAAACTCCACTGACACACAGATAGACACAAATACCCATTGACACACAGATAGACACAAATACCCATTGAAACTCATATAGACACAAACTCCCATTGACACACAGATAGACACAAACTCCACTGACACACAGATAGACACAAATACCCATTGACACACAGATAGACACAAACTCCCATTGACACACAGATAGGCACAAACTCCCACTGACACACAGATAGACACAAACTCCACTGACACACAGATAGACACAAACTCCCATTGACTCACAGATAGACACAAACTCCCATTGACACACAGATAGGCACAAACTCCCACTGACACACAGATAGACACGAACCCCACTGACGCACAGATAGACACAAACTCCACTGACACACAGATAGACACAAATACCCATTGACACACAGATAGACACAAATACCCATTGACACACAGATAGACAGAAATACCCATTGACACTCAGATAACACAAACTCCCATTGACACACAGATAGACACAAACTCCACTGACACACAGATAGACACAAATACCCATTGACACACAGATAGACACAAACTCCCATTGACACACAGATAGGCACAAACTCCCACTGACACACAGATAGACACAAACTCCCATTGACACACAGATAGACACAAACTCCACTGACACACAGATAGACACAAATACCCATTGACACACAGATAGACACAAACTCCCACTGACACACAGATAGGCACAAACTCCCATTGATACACAGATAGACACAAACTCCACTGACACACAGATAGACACAAATACCCATTGACACACAGATAGACACAAATACCCATTGACACACAGATAGACACAAACTCCCATTGACACACAGATAGACACAAATATCCATTGACACACAGATAGACACAAATACCCATTGACACACAGATAGACACAAACTCCCATTGACACACACATAGACACAAACTCCCATTGACACACAGATAGGCACAAACTCCCAATGACACACAGATAGGCATAAACTCCCATTGACACACAGATAGACACACATTCCCATTGACACACAGATAGGCACAAACTCTCACTGACACACAGATAGACACAAACTCCACTGACACACAGATAGACACAAATACCCATTGACACAGAGATAGACACAAATACCCATTGACACACAGATAGACACAAACTCCACTGACACACAGAAAGACACAAATACCCATTGGCACACAGATAGACACAAACTCCCATTGACACACAGATAGACACAACTCCCATTGACACACAGATAGGGACAAACTCCCACTGACACACAGATAGACACAAACTCCACTGACACACAGATAGACACAAATACCCATTGACACACAGATAGACACAAACTCCACTGACACACAGATAGACACAAACTCTCACTGACACACAGATAGACACAAACTCCACTGACACACAGATAGACACAAATACCCATTGACACACAGATAGACACAAACTCCCATTGACACACAGATAGGCACAAACTCCCACTGACACACAGATAGGCACAAACTCCACTGACACACAGATAGACACAAACTCCCATTGACACACAGATAGACACAAACTCCGAATGACACAGAGATAGACACAAATTCCCATTGACACAGACATAGACACAAACTCCTATTGACACACAGATAGGCAAAAACTCTCATTGACACACAGATAGACACAAACTCCCATTGACACACAGATAGGCACAAACTCCCATTGACACACAGATAGACACAAACTCCCACTGACACACAGATAGACACAAACTCCACTGACAAACAGATAGACACAAACACCCATTGACACACAGGTAGACACAAACTCCACTGACACACAGATAGACACAAATACCCATTGACACACAGATAGACACAAACTCCCATTGACACACAGATAGACACAAACTCCCATTGACACACAGATAGACACAAACTCCACTGACACACAGATAGACAAAAATACCCATTGACACACAGATAGACACAAACTCCACTGACACACAGATAGACACAAATACCCATTGACACACAGATAGACACAACCTACCATTGACACACAGATAGACACAAACTCCCATTGACACACAGATAGGCACAAACTCCGAATGACACAGAGATAGACACAAATTCCCATTGACACAGACATAGACACAAACTCCTATTGACACACAGATAGGCAAAAACTCCCATTGACACACAGATAGACACAAACTCCCATTGACACACAGATAGGCACAAACTCCCATTGACACACAGATAGACACAAACTCCCACTGACACACAGATAGACACAAACTCCACTGACAAACAGATAGACACAAGCACCCATTGACACACAGATAGACACAAACTCCACTGACACACAGGTAGACACAAATACCCATTGACACACAGATAGACACAAACTCCCATTGACACACAGATAGACACAAACTCCCATTGACACACAGATAGACACAAACTCCACTGACACACAGATAGACAAAAATACCCATTGACACACAGATAGACACAAACTCCACTGACACACAGATAGACACAAATACCCATTGACACACAGATAGACACAAACTCCCATTGACACACAGATAGACACAAACTCCCATTGACACACAGATAGGCACAAACTCCCACTGACACACAGATAGGCAAAAACTCCCATTGACACACAGATAGACACAAATTCCCATTGACACACAGATAGGCACAAACTCTCACTGACACACAGATAGACACAAACTCCACTGACACACAGATAGACACAAACTCCCATTGACACACAGATAGACACAAACTCCCATTGACACACAGATAGGCACAAACTCCCACTGACACACAGATAGACACGAACCCCACTGACGCACAGATAGACACAAACTCCACTGACACACAGATAGACACAAATACCCATTGACACACAGATAGACACAAATACCCATTGACACACAGATAGACAGAAATACCCATTGACACTCAGATAGACACAAACTCCCATTGACATACAGATAGACACAAACTCCACTGACACACAGATAGACACAAATACCCATTGACACACAGATAGACACAAACTCCCATTGACACACAGATAGGCACAATCTCCCACTGACACACAGATAGGCACAAACTCCCATTGACACACAGATAGACACAAACTCCACTGACACACAGATAGACACAAATACCCATTGACACACAGATAGACACAAACTCCCACTGACACACAGATAGGCACAAACTCCCATTGATACACAGATAGACACAAACTCCACTGACACACAGATAGACACAAATACCCATTGACACACAGATAGACACAAATACCCAATAACACACAGAGAGACACAAACTCCCATTGACACACAGATAGACACAAATACCCATTGACACTCAGATAGACACAAACTCCCATTGACACACAGATAGGCACAAACTCTCACTGACACACAGATAGACACAAACTCCACTGACACACAGATAGACACAAATACCCATTGACACAGAGATAGACACAAATACCCATTGACACACAGATAGACACAAACTCCACTGACACACAGAAAGACACAAATACCCATTGACACACAGATAGACACAAACTTCCATTGACACACAGATAGACACAAACTCCCATTGACACACAGATAGGCACAAACTCCCACTGACACACAGATAGACACAAACTCCACTGACACACAGATAGACACAAATACCCATTGACACACAGATAGACACAAACTCCACTGACACACAGATAGACACAAACTCTCACTGACACACAGATAGACACAAACTCCACTGACACACAGATAGACACAAATACCCATTGACACACAGATAGACACAAACTCCCATTGACACACAGATAGGCACAAACTCCCACTGACACACAGATAGGCACAAACTCCCATTGACACACAGATAGACACAAACTCCACTGACACACAGATAGACACAAATACCCATTGACACACAGATAGACACAAACTCCCACTGACACACAGATAGGCACAAACTCCCATTGACACACAGATAGAAACAAACTCCACTGACACACAGATAGACACAAATACCCATTGACACACAGATAGACACAAATACCCATTGACACACAGATAGACACAAACTCCCATTGACACACAGATAGACACAAATACACATTGACACACAGATAGACACAAATACCCATTGACACACAGTTAGACAGAAATTCCCATTGACACACAGATAGGCACAAACTCTCACTGACACACAGATAGACACAAACTCCACTGACACACAGATAGACACAAATACCCATTGACACAGAGATAGACACAAACTCCCATTGACACACAGATAGGCACAAACTCCCACTGTCACATAGATAGGCACAAACTCCCATTGACACACAGATAGACACAAACTCCGAATGACACACAGTTAGACACAAATTCCCATTGACACAGACATAGACACAAACTCCTATTGACACACAGATAGACACAAATTCCTATTGACACAGAAAGACACAAACTCCACTAACACACAGAGAGACACAAATACCCATTGACAGGCAGATAGACACAAATTCCCATTGACACAGACATAGACACAAACCCCTACTGACACACAGATAGACACAAATTCCCATTGACACACAGATAGACACAAACTCCCATTGACACACAGATAGACACGAACCCCACTGACGCACAGATAGACACAAACTCCACTGACACACAGATAGACACAAATACCCATTGACACACAGATAGACACAAATACCCATTGACACACAGATAGACAGAAATACCCATTGACACTCAGATAGACACAAACTCCCATTGACACACAGATAGACACAAACTCCACTGACACACAGATAGACACAAATACCCATTGACACACAGATAGACACAAACTCCCATTGACACACAGATAGGCACAAACTCCCACTGACACACAGATAGGCACAAACTCCCATTGACACACAGATAGACACAAACTCCACTGACACACAGATAGACACAAATACCCATTGACACACAGATAGACACAAACTCCCACTGACACACAGATAGGCACAAACTCCCATTGATACACAGATAGACACAAACTCCACTGACACACAGATAGACACAAATACCCATTGACACACAGATAGACACAAATACCCATTGACACACAGAGAGACACAAACTCCCATTGACACACAGATAGACACAAATACCCATTGACACTCAGATAGACACAAACTCCCATTGACACACAGATAGGCACAAACTCTCACTGACACACAGATAGACACAAACTCCACTGACACACAGATAGACACAAATACCCATTGACACAGAGATAGACACAAATACCCATTGACACACATATAGACACAAACTCCACTGACACACAGAAAGACACAAATACCCATTGACACACAGATAGACACAAACTTCCATTGACACACAGATAGACACAAACTCCCATTGACACACAGATAGGCACAAACTCCCACTGACACACAGATAGACACAAACTCCACTGACACACAGATAGACGCAAATACCCATTGACACACAGATAGACACAAACTCCACTGACACACAGATAGACACAAACTCTCACTGACACACAGATAGACACAAACTCCACTGACACACAGATAGACACAAATACCCATTGACACACAGATAGACACAAACTCCCATTGACACACAGATAGGCACAAACTCCCACTGACACACAGATAGGCACAAACTCCCATTGACACACAGATAGACACAAACTCCACTGACACACAGATAGACACAAATACCCATTGACACACAGATAGACACAAACTCCCACTGACACACAGATAGGCACAACCTCCCATTGACACACAGATAGAAACAAACTCCACTGACTCACAGATAGACACAAATACCCATTGACACACAGATAGACACAAATACCCATTGACACACAGATAGACACAAACTCCCATTGACACACAGATAGACACAAATACACATTGACACACAGATAGACACAAATACCCATTGACACACAGTTAGACAGAAATTCCCATTGACACACAGATAGGCACAAACTCTCACTGACACACAGATAGACACAAACTCCACTGACACACAGATAGACACAAATACCCATTGACACAGAGATAGACACAAACTCCCATTGACACACAGATAGGCACAAACTCCCACTGTCACATAGATAGGCACAAACTCCCATTGACACACAGATAGACACAAACTCCGAATGACACACAGATAGACACAAATTCCCATTGACACAGACATAGACACAAACTCCTATTGACACACAGATAGACACAAATTCCTATTGACACAGAAAGACACAAACTCCACTAACACACAGAGAGACACAAATACCCATTGACAGACAGATAGACACAAATTCCCATTGACACAGACATAGACACAAACCCCTACTGACACACAGATAGACACAAATTCCCATTGACACACAGATAGACACAAACTCCCATTGACACACAGATAGGCACAAACTCCCATTGACACACAGATAGACACAAATTCCCATTGACACACAGATAGGCACAAACTCCCACTGACACACAGATAGACAAAAATCCACTGACACACAGATAGACACAAATACCCATTGACACACAGATAGACACAAACTCCACTGACACACAGATAGACACAAATACCCATTGACACACAGATAGACACAAACTCCCATTGACACACAGATAGACACAATCTCCCATTGACACACAGATAGGCACAAACTCCCACTGACACACAGATAGACACAAACTCCACTGACACACAGATAGACACAAATACTCATTGACACACAGATAGACACAAATTCCCATTGACACACAGATAGGCACAAACTATCACTGACACACAGATAGACACAAACTCCACTGACACACAGATAGACACAAACTCCATTGACACACAGATAGACACAAACTCCCATTGACACACAGATAGGCACAAACTCCCACTGACACACAGATAGACACGAACTCCACTGACACACAGATAGACACAAACTCCACTGACACACAGATAGACACAAATACCCATTGACACACAGATAGACACAAATACCCATTGACACACAGATAGACACAAAGTCCCATTGACACACAGATAGGCACCAACTCCCACTGACACACAGATAGGCACAAACTCCCTTTGACACACAGATAGACACAAACTCCACTGACACACAGATAGACACAAACTCCCATTGACACACAGATAGGCACAAACTCCCACTGCCACACAGATAGACACGAACTCCACTGACACACAGATAGACACAAACTCCACTGACACACAGATAGACACAAATACCCATTGACACACAGATAGACACAAACTCCACTGACACACAGATAGACACAAATACCCATTGACACACAGATAGACACAAATACCCATTGACACACAGATAGACAGAAATACCCATTGACACTCAGATAGACACAAACTCCCATTGACACACAGATAGACACAAACTCCACTGACACACAGATAGACACAAATACCCATTGACACACAGATAGACACAAACTCCCATTGACACACAGATAGGCACAAACTCCCACTGACACACAGATAGGCACAAACTCCCATTGACACACAGATAGACACAAACTCCACTGACACACAGATAGACACAAATACCCATTGACACACAGATAGACACAAACTCCCACTGACACACAGATAGGCACAAACTCCCATTGATACACAGATAGACACAAACTCCACTGACACACAGATAGACACAAATACCCATTGACACACAGATAGACACAAATACCCATTGACACACAGAGAGACACAAACTCCCATTGACACACAGATAGACACAAACTCCACTGACACACAGATAGACACAAATACCCATTGACACACAGATAGACACAAACTCCACTGACACACAGATAGACACAAACTCTCACTGACACACAGATAGACACAAACTCCACTGACACACAGATAGACACAAATACCCATTGACACACAGATAGACACAAACTCCCATTGACACACAGATAGGCACAAACTCCCACTGACACACAGATAGGCACAAACTCCACTGACACACAGATAGACACAAACTCCCATTGACACACAGATAGACACAAACTCCGAATGACACAGAGATAGACACAAATTCCCATTGACACAGACATAGACACAAACTCCTATTGACACACAGATAGGCAAAAACTCTCATTGACACACAGATAGACACAAACTCCCATTGACACACAGATAGGCACAAACTCCCATTGACACACAGATAGACACAAACTCCCACTGACACACAGATAGACACAAACTCCACTGACAAACAGATAGACACAAACACCCATTGACACACAGGTAGACACAAACTCCACTGACACACAGATAGACACAAATACCCATTGACACACAGATAGACACAAACTCCCATTGACACACAGATAGACACAAACTCCCATTGACACACAGATAGACACAAACTCCACTGACACACAGATAGACAAAAATACCCATTGACACACAGATAGACACAAACTCCACTGACACACAGATAGACACAAATACCCATTGACACACAGATAGACACAACCTACCATTGACACACAGATAGACACAAACTCCCATTGACACACAGATAGGCACAAACTCCGAATGACACAGAGATAGACACAAATTCCCATTGACACAGACATAGACACAAACTCCTATTGACACACAGATAGGCAAAAACTCCCATTGACACACAGATAGACACAAACTCCCATTGACACACAGATAGGCACAAACTCCCATTGACACACAGATAGACACAAACTCCCACTGACACACAGATAGACACAAACTCCACTGACAAACAGATAGACACAAGCACCCATTGACACACAGATAGACACAAACTCCACTGACACACAGGTAGACACAAATACCCATTGACACACAGATAGACACAAACTCCCATTGACACACAGATAGACACAAACTCCCATTGACACACAGATAGACACAAACTCCACTGACACACAGATAGACAAAAATACCCATTGACACACAGATAGACACAAACTCCACTGACACACAGATAGACACAAATACCCATTGACACACAGATAGACACAAACTCCCATTGACACACAGATAGACACAAACTCCCATTGACACACAGATAGGCACAAACTCCCACTGACACACAGATAGGCAAAAACTCCCATTGACACACAGATAGACACAAATTCCCATTGACACACAGATAGGCACAAACTCTCACTGACACACAGATAGACACAAACTCCACTGACACACAGATAGACACAAACTCCCATTGACACACAGATAGACACAAACTCCCATTGACACACAGATAGGCACAAACTCCCACTGACACACAGATAGACACGAACCCCACTGACGCACAGATAGACACAAACTCCACTGACACACAGATAGACACAAATACCCATTGACACACAGATAGACACAAATACCCATTGACACACAGATAGACAGAAATACCCATTGACACTCAGATAGACACAAACTCCCATTGACACACAGATAGACACAAACTCCACTGACACACAGATAGACACAAATACCCATTGACACACAGATAGACACAAACTCCCATTGACACACAGATAGGCACAATCTCCCACTGACACACAGATAGGCACAAACTCCCATTGACACACAGATAGACACAAACTCCACTGACACACAGATAGACACAAATACCCATTGACACACAGATAGACACAAACTCCCACTGACACACAGATAGGCACAAACTCCCATTGATACACAGATAGACACAAACTCCACTGACACACAGATAGACACAAATACCCATTGACACACAGATAGACACAAATACCCAATAACACACAGAGAGACACAAACTCCCATTGACACACAGATAGACACAAATACCCATTGACACTCAGATAGACACAAACTCCCATTGACACACAGATAGGCACAAACTCTCACTGACACACAGATAGACACAAACTCCACTGACACACAGATAGACACAAATACCCATTGACACAGAGATAGACACAAATACCCATTGACACACAGATAGACACAAACTCCACTGACACACAGAAAGACACAAATACCCATTGACACACAGATAGACACAAACTTCCATTGACACACAGATAGACACAAACTCCCATTGACACACAGATAGGCACAAACTCCCACTGACACACAGATAGACACAAACTCCACTGACACACAGATAGACACAAATACCCATTGACACACAGATAGACACAAACTCCACTGACACACAGATAGACACAAACTCTCACTGACACACAGATAGACACAAACTCCACTGACACACAGATAGACACAAATACCCATTGACACACAGATAGACACAAACTCCCATTGACACACAGATAGGCACAAACTCCCACTGACACACAGATAGGCACAAACTCCCATTGACACACAGATAGACACAAACTCCACTGACACACAGATAGACACAAATACCCATTGACACACAGATAGACACAAACTCCCACTGACACACAGATAGGCACAAACTCCCATTGACACACAGATAGAAACAAACTCCACTGACACACAGATAGACACAAATACCCATTGACACACAGATAGACACAAATACCCATTGACACACAGATAGACACAAACTCCCATTGACACACAGATAGACACAAATACACATTGACACACAGATAGACACAAATACCCATTGACACACAGTTAGACAGAAATTCCCATTGACACACAGATAGGCACAAACTCTCACTGACACACAGATAGACACAAACTCCACTGACACACAGATAGACACAAATACCCATTGACACAGAGATAGACACAAACTCCCATTGACACACAGATAGGCACAAACTCCCACTGTCACATAGATAGGCACAAACTCCCATTGACACACAGATAGACACAAACTCCGAATGACACACAGTTAGACACAAATTCCCATTGACACAGACATAGACACAAACTCCTATTGACACACAGATAGACACAAATTCCTATTGACACAGAAAGACACAAACTCCACTAACACACAGAGAGACACAAATACCCATTGACAGGCAGATAGACACAAATTCCCATTGACACAGACATAGACACAAACCCCTACTGACACACAGATAGACACAAATTC
This sequence comes from Scyliorhinus torazame, assembly GCF_047496885.1. Taxonomy (NCBI): domain Eukaryota; kingdom Metazoa; phylum Chordata; class Chondrichthyes; order Carcharhiniformes; family Scyliorhinidae; genus Scyliorhinus; species Scyliorhinus torazame. Next base: position 99,928,938 of record NC_092719.1, read on the forward strand.
CCATTGACACACAGATAGACACAAACTCCCATTGACACACAGATAGACACGAACCCCACTGACGCACAGATAGACACAAACTCCACTGACACACAGATAGACACAAATACCCATTGACACACAGTTAGACACAAATACCCATTGACACACAGATAGACAGAAATACCCATTGACACTCAGATAGACACAAACTCCCATTGACACACAGATAGACACAAACTCCACTGACACACAGATAGACACAAATACCCATTGACACACAGATAGACACAAACTCCCATTGACACACAGATAGGCACAAACTCCCACTGACACACAGATAGGCACAAACTCCCATTGACACACAGATAGACACAAACTCCACTGACACACAGATAGACACAAATACCCATTGACACACAGATAGACACAAACTCCCACTGACACACAGATAGGCACAAACTCCCATTGATACACAGATAGACACAAACTCCACTGACACACAGATAGACACAAATACCCATTGACACACAGATAGACACAAATACCCATTGACACACAGAGAGACACAAACTCCCATTGACACACAGATAGACACAAATACCCATTGACACTCAGATAGACACAAACTCCCATTGACACACAGATAGGCACAAACTCTCACTGACACACAGATAGACACAAACTCCACTGACACACAGATAGACACAAATACCCATTGACACAGAGATAGACACAAATACCCATTGACACACATATAGACACAAACTCCACTGACACACAGAAAGACACAAATACCCATTGACACACAGATAGACACAAACTTCCATTGACACACAGATAGACACAAACTCCCATTGACACACAGATAGGCACAAACTCCCACTGACACACAGATAGACACAAACTCCACTGACACACAGATAGACGCAAATACCCATTGACACACAGATAGACACAAACTCCACTGACACACAGATAGACACAAACTCTCACTGACACACAGATAGACACAAACTCCACTGACACACAGATAGACACAAATACCCATTGACACACAGATAGACACAAACTCCCATTGACACACAGATAGGCACAAACTCCCACTGACACACAGATAGGCACAAACTCCCATTGACACACAGATAGACACAAACTCCACTGACACACAGATAGACACAAATACCCATTGACACACAGATAGACACAAACTCCCACTGACACACAGATAGGCACAACCTCCCATTGACACACAGATAGAAACAAACTCCACTGACTCACAGATAGACACAAATACCCATTGACACACAGATAGACACAAATACCCATTGACACACAGATAGACACAAACTCCCATTGACACACAGATAGACACAAATACACATTGACACACAGATAGACACAAATACCCATTGACACACAGTTAGACAGAAATTCCCATTGACACACAGATAGGCACAAACTCTCACTGACACACAGATAGACACAAACTCCACTGACACACAGATAGACACAAATACCCATTGACACAGAGATAGACACAAACTCCCATTGACACACAGATAGGCACAAACTCCCACTGTCACATAGATAGGCACAAACTCCCATTGACACACAGATAGACACAAACTCCGAATGACACACAGATAGACACAAATTCCCATTGACACAGACATAGACACAAACTCCTATTGACACACAGATAGACACAAATTCCTATTGACACAGAAAGACACAAACTCCACTAACACACAGAGAGACACAAATACCCATTGACAGACAGATAGACACAAATTCCCATTGACACAGACATAGACACAAACCCCTACTGACACACAGATAGACACAAATTCCCATTGACACACAGATAGACACAAACTCCCATTGACACACAGATAGGCACAAACTCCCATTGACACACAGATAGACACAAATTCCCATTGACACACAGATAGGCACAAACTCCCACTGACACACAGATAGACAAAAATCCACTGACACACAGATAGACACAAATACCCATTGACACACAGATAGACACAAACTCCACTGACACAGATAGACACAAATACCCATTGACACACAGATAGACACAAACTCCCATTGACACACAGATAGACACAATCTCCCATTGACACACAGATAGGCACAAACTCCCACTGACACACAGATAGACACAAACTCCACTGACACACAGATAGACACAAATACTCATTGACACACAGATAGACACAAATTCCCATTGACACACAGATAGGCACAAACTATCACTGACACACAGATAGACACAAACTCCACTGACACACAGATAGACACAAACTCCATTGACACACAGATAGACACAAACTCCCATTGACACACAGATAGGCACAAACTCCCACTGACACACAGATAGACACGAACTCCACTGACACACAGATAGACACAAACTCCACTGACACACAGATAGACACAAATACCCATTGACACACAGATAGACACAAATACCCATTGACACACAGATAGACACAAAGTCCCATTGACACACAGATAGGCACCAACTCCCACTGACACACAGATAGGCACAAACTCCCTTTGACACACAGATAGACACAAACTCCACTGACACACAGATAGACACAAACTCCCATTGACACACAGATAGGCACAAACTCCCACTGCCACACAGATAGACACGAACTCCACTGACACACAGATAGACACAAACTCCACTGACACACAGATAGACACAAATACCCATTGACACACAGATAGACACAAACTCCACTGACACACAGATAGACACAAATACCCATTGACACACAGATAGACACAAATACCCATTGACACACAGATAGACAGAAATACCCATTGACACTCAGATAGACACAAACTCCCATTGACACACAGATAGACACAAACTCCACTGACACACAGATAGACACAAATACCCATTGACACACAGATAGACACAAACTCCCATTGACACACAGATAGGCACAAACTCCCACTGACACACAGATAGGCACAAACTCCCATTGACACACAGATAGACACAAACTCCACTGACACACAGATAGACACAAATACCCATTGACACACAGATAGACACAAACTCCCACTGACACACAGATAGGCACAAACTCCCATTGATACACAGATAGACACAAACTCCACTGACACACAGATAGACACAAATACCCATTGACACACAGATAGACACAAATACCCATTGACACACAGAGAGACACAAACTCCCATTGACACACAGATAGACACAAATACCCATTGACACTCAGATAGACACAAACTCCACTGACACACAGATAGACACAAATACCCATTGACACACAGATAGACACAACCTACCATTGACACACAGATAGACACAAATACCCATTGACACAGAGATAGACACAAATACCCATTGACACACAAATAGACACAAACTCCACTGACACACAGAAAGACACAAATACCCATTGACACACAGATAGACACAAACTTCCATTGACACACAGATAGACACAAACTCCCATTGACACACAGATAGGCACAAACACCCACTGACACACAGATAGACACAAACTCCACTGACACACAGATAGACGCAAATACCCATTGACACACAGATAGACACAAACTCCACTGACACACAGATAGACACAAACTCTCACTGACACACAGATAGACACAAACTCCACTGACACACAGATAGACACAAATACCCATTGACACACAGATAGACACAAACTCCCATTGACACACAGATAGGCACAAACTCCCACTGACACACAGATAGGCACAAACTCCCATTGACACACAGATAGACACAAACTCCACTGACACACAGATAGACACAAATACCCATTGACACACAGATAGACACAAACTCCCACTGACACACAGATAGGCACAACCTCCCATTGACACACAGATAGAAACAAACTCCACTGACTCACAGATAGACACAAATACCCATTGACACACAGATAGACACAAATACCCATTGACACACAGATAGACACAAACTCCCATTGACACACAGATAGACACAAATACACATTGACACACAGATAGACACAAATACCCATTGACACACAGATAGACACAAACTCCCATTGACACACAGATAGGCACAAACTCCCACTGACACACAGATAGGCACAAACTCCCATTGACACACAGATAGACACAAACTCCACTGACACACAGATAGACACAAATACCCATTGACACACAGATAGACACAAACTCCCACTGACACACAGATAGGCACAAACTCCCATTGACACACAGATAGAAACAAACTCCACTGACACACAGATAGACACAAATACCCATTGACACACAGATAGACACAAATACCCATTGACACACAGATAGACACAAACTCCCATTGACACACAGATAGACACAAATACACATTGACACACAGATAGACACAAATACCCATTGACACACAGTTAGACAGAAATTCCCATTGACACACAGATAGGCACAAACTCTCACTGACACACAGATAGACACAAACTCCACTGACACACAGATAGACACAAATACCCATTGACACAGAGATAGACACAAACTCCCATTGACACACAGATAGGCACAAACTCCCACTGTCACATAGATAGGCACAAACTCCCATTGACACACAGATAGACACAAACTCCGAATGACACACAGTTAGACACAAATTCCCATTGACACAGACATAGACACAAACTCCTATTGACACACAGATAGACACAAATTCCTATTGACACAGAAAGACACAAACTCCACTAACACACAGAGAGACACAAATACCCATTGACAGGCAGATAGACACAAATTCCCATTGACACAGACATAGACACAAACCCCTACTGACACACAGATAGACACAAATTCCCATTGACACACAGATAGACACAAACTCCCATTGACACACAGATAGACACGAACCCCACTGACGCACAGATAGACACAAACTCCACTGACACACAGATAGACACAAATACCCATTGACACACAGATAGACACAAATACCCATTGACACACAGATAGACAGAAATACCCATTGACACTCAGATAGACACAAACTCCCATTGACACACAGATAGACACAAACTCCACTGACACACAGATAGACACAAATACCCATTGACACACAGATAGACACAAACTCCCATTGACACACAGATAGGCACAAACTCCCACTGACACACAGATAGGCACAAACTCCCATTGACACACAGATAGACACAAACTCCACTGACACACAGATAGACACAAATACCCATTGACACACAGATAGACACAAACTCCCACTGACACACAGATAGGCACAAACTCCCATTGATACACAGATAGACACAAACTCCACTGACACACAGATAGACACAAATACCCATTGACACACAGATAGACACAAATACCCATTGACACACAGAGAGACACAAACTCCCATTGACACACAGATAGACACAAATACCCATTGACACTCAGATAGACACAAACTCCCATTGACACACAGATAGGCACAAACTCTCACTGACACACAGATAGACACAAACTCCACTGACACACAGATAGACACAAATACCCATTGACACAGAGATAGACACAAATACCCATTGACACACATATAGACACAAACTCCACTGACACACAGAAAGACACAAATACCCATTGACACACAGATAGACACAAACTTCCATTGACACACAGATAGACACAAACTCCCATTGACACACAGATAGGCACAAACTCCCACTGACACACAGATAGACACAAACTCCACTGACACACAGATAGACGCAAATACCCATTGACACACAGATAGACACAAACTCCACTGACACACAGATAGACACAAACTCTCACTGACACACAGATAGACACAAACTCCACTGACACACAGATAGACACAAATACCCATTGACACACAGATAGACACAAACTCCCATTGACACACAGATAGGCACAAACTCCCACTGACACACAGATAGGCACAAACTCCCATTGACACACAGATAGACACAAACTCCACTGACACACAGATAGACACAAATACCCATTGACACACAGATAGACACAAACTCCCACTGACACACAGATAGGCACAACCTCCCATTGACACACAGATAGAAACAAACTCCACTGACTCACAGATAGACACAAATACCCATTGACACACAGATAGACACAAATACCCATTGACACACAGATAGACACAAACTCCCATTGACACACAGATAGACACAAATACACATTGACACACAGATAGACACAAATACCCATTGACACACAGATAGACACAAACTCCCATTGACACACAGATAGGCACAAACTCCCACTGACACACAGATAGGCACAAACTCCCATTGACACACAGATAGACACAAACTCCACTGACACACAGATAGACACAAATACCCATTGACACACAGATAGACACAAACTCCCACTGACACACAGATAGGCACAAACTCCCATTGACACACAGATAGAAACAAACTCCACTGACACACAGATAGGCACAAACTCTCACTGACACACAGATAGACACAAACTCCACTGACACACAGATAGACACAAATACCCATTGACACAGAGATAGACACAAACTCCCATTGACACACAGATAGGCACAAACTCCCACTGTCACATAGATAGGCACAAACTCCCATTGACACACAGATAGACACAAACTCCGAATGACACACAGTTAGACACAAATTCCCATTGACACAGACATAGACACAAACTCCTATTGACACACAGATAGACACAAATTCCTATTGACACAGAAAGACACAAACTCCACTAACACACAGAGAGACACAAATACCCATTGACAGGCAGATAGACACAAATTCCCATTGACACAGACATAGACACAAACCCCTACTGACACACAGATAGACACAAATTCCCATTGACACACAGATAGACACAAACTCCCATTGACACACAGATAGACACGAACCCCACTGACGCACAGATAGACACAAACTCCACTGACACACAGATAGACACAAATACCCATTGACACACAGATAGACACAAATACCCATTGACACACAGATAGACAGAAATACCCATTGACACTCAGATAGACACAAACTCCCATTGACACACAGATAGACACAAACTCCACTGACACACAGATAGACACAAATACCCATTGACACAAAGATAGACACAAACTCCCATTGACACACAGATAGGCACAAACTCCCACTGACACACAGATAGGCACAAACTCCCATTGACACACAGATAGACACAAACTCCACTGACACACAGATAGACACAAATACCCATTGACACACAGATAGACACAAACTCCCACTGACACACAGATAGGCACAAACTCCCATTGATACACAGATAGACACAAACTCCACTGACACACAGATAGACACAAATACCCATTGACACACAGATAGACACAAATACCCATTGACACACAGAAAGACACAAACTCCCACTGACACACAGATAGACACAAATACCCATTGACACTCAGATAGACACAAACTCCCATTGACACACAGATAGGCACAAACTCTCACTGACACACAGATAGACACAAACTCCACTGACACACAGATAGACACAAATACCCATTGACACAGAGATAGACACAAATACCCATTGACACACATATAGACACAAACTCCACTGACACACAGAAAGACACAAATACCCATTGACACACAGATAGACACAAACTTCCATTGACACACAGATAGACACAAACTCCCATTGACACACAGATAGGCACAAACTCCCACTGACACACAGATAGACACAAACTCCACTGACACACAGATAGACGCAAATACCCATTGACACACAGATAGACACAAACTCCACTGACACACAGATAGACACAAACTCTCACTGACACACAGATAGACACAAACTCCACTGACACACAGATAGACACAAATACCCATTGACACACAGATAGACACAAACTCCCATTGACACACAGATAGGCACAAACTCCCACTGACACACAGATAGGCACAAACTCCCATTGACACACAGATAGACACAAACTCCACTGACACACAGATAGACACAAATACCCATTGACACACAGATAGACACAAACTCCCACTGACACACAGATAGGCACAACCTCCCATTGACACACAGATAGAAACAAACTCCACTGACTCACAGATAGACACAAATACCCATTGACACACAGATAGACACAAATACCCATTGACACACAGATAGACACAAACTCCCATTGACACACAGATAGACACAAATACACATTGACACACAGATAGACACAAATACCCATTGACACACAGTTAGACAGAAATTCCCATTGACACACAGATAGGCACAAACTCTCACTGACACACAGATAGACACAAACTCCACTGACACACAGATAGACACAAATACCCATTGACACAGAGATAGACACAAACTCCCATTGACACACAGATAGGCACAAACTCCCACTGTCACATAGAGAGGCACAAACTCCCATTGACACACAGATAGACACAAACTCCGAATGACACACAGATAGACACAAATTCCCATTGACACAGACATAGACACAAACTCCTATTGACACACAGATAGACACAAATTCCTATTGACACAGAAAGACACAAACTCCACTAACACACAGAGAGACACAAATACCCATTGACAGACAGATAGACACAAATTCCCATTGACACAGACATAGACACAAACCCCTACTGACACACAGATAGACACAAATTCCCATTGACACACAGATAGACACAAACTCCCATTGACACACAGATAGGCACAAACTCCCATTGACACACAGATAGACACAAATTCCCATTGACACACAGATAGGCACAAACTCCCACTGACACACAGATAGACAAAAATCCACTGACACACAGATAGACACAAATACCCATTGACACACAGATAGACACAAACTCCACTGACACACAGATAGACACAAATACCCATTGACACACAGATAGACACAAACTCCCATTGACACACAGATAGACACAATCTCCCATTGACACACAGATAGGCACAAACTCCCATTGATACACAGATAGACACAAACTCCACTGACACACAGATAGACACAAATACCCATTGACACACAGATAGACACAAATACCCATTGACACACAGAAAGACACAAACTCCCACTGACACACAGATAGACACAAATACCCATTGACACTCAGATAGACACAAACTCCCATTGACACACAGATAGGCACAAACTCTCACTGACACACAGATAGACACAAACTCCACTGACACACAGATAGACACAAATACCCATTGACACAGAGATAGACACAAATACCCATTGACACACATATAGACACAAACTCCACTGACACACAGAAAGACACAAATACCCATTGACACACAGATAGACACAAACTTCCATTGACACACAGATAGACACAAACTCCCATTGACACACAGATAGGCACAAACTCCCACTGACACACAGATAGACACAAACTCCACTGACACACAGATAGACGCAAATACCCATTGACACACAGATAGACACAAACTCCACTGACACACAGATAGACACAAACTCTCACTGACACACAGATAGACACAAACTCCACTGACACACAGTTAGACACAAATACCCATTGACACACAGATAGACACAAACTCCCATTGACACACAGATAGGCACAAACTCCCACTGACACACAGATAGGCACAAACTCCCATTGACACACAGATAGACACAAACTCCACTGACACACAGATAGACACAAATACCCATTGACACACAGATAGACACAAACTCCCACTGACACACAGATAGGCACAACCTCCCATTGACACACAGATAGAAACAAACTCCACTGACTCACAGATAGACACAAATACCCATTGACACACAGATAGACACAAATACCCATTGACACACAGATAGACACAAACTCCCATTGACACACAGATAGACACAAATACACATTGACACACAGATAGACACAAATACCCATTGACACACAGTTAGACAGAAATTCCCATTGACACACAGATAGGCACAAACTCTCACTGACACACAGATAGACACAAACTCCACTGACACACAGATAGACACAAATACCCATTGACACAGAGATAGACACAAACTCCCATTGACACACAGATAGGCACAAACTCCCACTGTCACATAGATAGGCACAAACTCCCATTGACACACAGATAGACACAAACTCCGAATGACACACAGATAGACACAAATTCCCATTGACACAGACATAGACACAAACTCCTATTGACACACAGATAGACACAAATTCCTATTGACACAGAAAGACACAAACTCCACTAACACACAGAGAGACACAAATACCCATTGACAGACAGATAGACACAAATTCCCATTGACACAGACATAGACACAAACCCCTACTGACACACAGATAGACACAAATTCCCATTGACACACAGATAGACACAAACTCCCATTGACACACAGATAGGCACAAACTCCCATTGACACACAGATAGACACAAATTCCCATTGACACACAGATAGGCACAAACTCCCACTGACACACAGATAGACAAAAATCCACTGACACACAGATAGACACAAATACCCATTGACACACAGATAGACACAAACTCCACTGACACACAGATAGACACAAATACCCATTGACACACAGATAGACACAAACTCCCATTGACACACAGATAGACACAATCTCCCATTGACACACAGATAGGCACAAACTCCCACTGACACACAGATAGACACAAACTCCACTGACACACAGATAGACACAAATACCCATTGACACACAGATAGACACAAATTCCCATTGACACACAGATAGGCACAAACTATCACTGACACACAGATAGACACAAACTCCACTGACACACAGATAGACACAAACTCCATTGACACACAGATAGACACAAACTCCCATTGACACACAGATAGGCACAAACTCCCACTGACACACAGATAGACACGAACTCCACTGACACACAGATAGACACAAACTCCACTGACCCACAGATAGACACAAATACCCATTGACACACAGATAGACACAAATACCCATTGACACACAGATAGACACAAAGTCCCATTGACACACAGATAGGCACCAACTCCCACTGACACACAGATAGGCACAAACTCCCTTTGACACACAGATAGACACAAACTCCACTGACACACAGATAGACACAAACTCCCATTGACACACAGATAGGCACAAACTCCCACTGCCACACAGATAGACACGAACTCCACTGACACACAGATAGACACAAACTCCACTGACACACAGATAGACACAAACTCCACTGACACACAGATAGACACAAATACCCATTGACACACAGATAGACACAAATACCCATTGACACACAGATAGACAGAAATACCCATTGACACTCAGATAGACACAAACTCCCATTGACACACAGATAGACACAAACTCCACTGACACACAGATAGACACAAATACCCATTGACACACAGATAGACACAAACTCCCATTGACACACAGATAGGCACAAACTCCCACTGACACACAGATAGGCACAAACTCCCATTGACACACAGATAGACACAAACTCCACTGACACACAGATAGACACAAATACCCATTGACACACAGATAGACACAAACTCCCACTGACACACAGATAGGCACAAACTCCCATTGATACACAGATAGACACAAACTCCACTGACACACAGATAGACACAAATACCCATTGACACACAGATAGACACAAATACCCATTGACACACAGAGAGACACAAACTCCCATTGACACACAGATAGACACAAATACCCATTGACACTCAGATAGACACAAACTCCCATTGACACACAGATAGGCACAAACTCTCACTGACACACAGATAGACACAAACTCCACTGACACACAGATAGACACAAATACCCATTGACACAGAGATAGACACAAATACCCATTGACACACAAATAGACACAAACTCCACTGACACACAGAAAGACACAAATACCCATTGACACACAGATAGACACAAACTTCCATTGACACACAGATAGACACAAACTCCCATTGACACACAGATAGGCACAAACACCCACTGACACACAGATAGACACAAACTCCACTGACACACAGATAGACGCAAATACCCATTGACACACAGATAGACACAAACTCCACTGACACACAGATAGACACAAACTCTCACTGACACACAGATAGACACAAACTCCACTGACACACAGATAGACACAAATACCCATTGACACACAGATAGACACAAACTCCCATTGACACACAGATAGGCACAAACTCCCACTGACACACAGATAGGCACAAACTCCCATTGACACACAGATAGACACAAACTCCACTGACACACAGATAGACACAAATACCCATTGACACACAGATAGACACAAACTCCCACTGACACACAGATAGGCACAACCTCCCATTGACACACAGATAGAAACAAACTCCACTGACTCACAGATAGACACAAATACCCATTGACACACAGATAGACACAAATACCCATTGACACACAGATAGACACAAACTCCCATTGACACACAGATAGACACAAATACACATTGACACACAGATAGACACAAATACCCATTGACACACAGTTAGACAGAAATTCCCATTGACACACAGATAGGCACAAACTCTCACTGACACACAGATAGACACAAACTCCACTGACACACAGATAGACACAAATACCCATTGACACAGAGATAGACACAAACTCCCATTGACACACAGATAGGCACAAACTCCCACTGTCACATAGATAGGCACAAACTCCCATTGACACACAGATAGACACAAACTCCGAATGACACACAGATAGACACAAATTCCCATTGACACAGACATAGACACAAACTCCTATTGACACACAGATAGACACAAATTCCTATTGACACAGAAAGACACAAACTCCACTAACACACAGAGAGACACAAATACCCATTGACAGACAGATAGACACAAATTCCCATTGACACAGACATAGACACAAACCCCTACTGACACACAGATAGACACAAATTCCCATTGACACACAGATAGACACAAACTCCCATTGACACACAGATAGGCACAAACTCCCATTGACACACAGATAGACACAAATTCCCATTGACACACAGATAGGCACAAACTCCCACTGACACACAGATAGACAAAAATCCACTGACACACAGATAGACACAAATACCCATTGACACACAGATAGACACAAACTCCACTGACACACAGATAGACACAAATACCCATTGACACACAGATAGACACAAACTCCCATTGACACACAGATAGACACAATCTCCCATTGACACACAGATAGGCACAAACTCCCACTGACACACAGATAGACACAAACTCCACTGACACACAGATAGACACAAATACCCATTGACACACAGATAGACACAAATTCCCATTGACACACAGATAGGCACAAACTATCACTGACACACAGATAGACACAAACTCCACTGACACACAGATAGACACAAACTCCATTGACACACAGATAGACACAAACTCCCATTGACACACAGATAGGCACAAACTCCCACTGACACACAGATAGACACGAACTCCACTGACACACAGATAGACACAAACTCCACTGACACACAGATAGACACAAATACCCATTGACACACAGATAGACACAAATACCCATTGACACACAGATAGACACAAAGTCCCATTGACACACAGATAGGCACCAACTCCCACTGACACACAGATAGGCACAAACTCCCTTTGACACACAGATAGACACAAACTCCACTGACACACAGATAGACACAAACTCCCATTGACACACAGATAGGCACAAACTCCCACTGCCACACAGATAGACACAAACTCCACTGACACACAGATAGACACAAACTCCACTGACACACAGATAGACACAAATACCCATTGACACACAGATAGACACAAACTCCCATTGACACACAGATAGGCACCAACTCCCACTGACACACAGATTGGCACAAACTCCCATTGACACACAGATAGACACAAACTCCCATTGACACACAGATAGACACAAACTCCCATTGACACACAGATAGGCAAAAACTCCCACTGACACACAGATAGGCACAAACTCCCATTGACACACAGATAGACACAAACTGCACTGACACACAGATAGACACAAATACCCATTGACACACAGATAGACACAAACTCCCACTGACACACAGATAGGCACAAACTCCCATTGATACACAGATAGACACAAACTCCACTGACACACAGATAGACACAAATACCCATTGACACACAGATAGACACAAATACCCATTGACACACAGAGAGACACAAACTCCCATTGACACACAGATAGACACAAATACCCATTGACACTCAGATAGACACAAACTCCCATTGACACACAGATAGGCACAAACTCTCACTGACACACAGATAGACACAAACTCCACTGACACACAGATAGACACAAATACCCATTGACACAGAGATAGACACAAATACCCATTGACACACATATAGACACAAACTCCACTGACACACAGAAAGACACAAATACCCATTGACACACAGATAGACACAAATTTCCATTGACACACAGATAGACACAAACTCCCATTGACACACAGATAGGCACAAACTCCCACTGACACACAGATAGACACAAACTCCACTGACACACAGATAGACGCAAATACCCATTGACACACAGATAGACACAAACTCCACTGACACACAGATAGACACAAACTCTCACTGACACACAGATAGACACAAACTCCACTGACACACAGATAGACACAAATACCCATTGACACACAGATAGACACAAACTCCCATTGACACACAGATAGGCACAAACTCCCACTGACACACAGATAGGCACAAACTCCCATTGACACACAGATAGACACAAACTCCACTGACACACAGATAGACACAAATACCCATTGACACACAGATAGACACAAACTCCCACTGACACACAGATAGGCACAACCTCCCATTGACACACAGATAGAAACAAACTCCACTGACTCACAGATAGACACAAATACCCATTGACACACAGATAGACACAAATACCCATTGACACACAGATAGACACAAACTCCCATTGACACACAGATAGACACAAATACACATTGACACACAGATAGACACAAATACCCATTGACACACAGTTAGACAGAAATTCCCATTGACACACAGATAGGCACAAACTCTCACTGACACACAGATAGACACAAACTGCACTGACACACAGATAGACACAAATACCCATTGACACAGAGATAGACACAAACTCCCATTGACACACAGATAGGCACAAACTCCCACTGTCACATAGATAGGCACAAACTCCCATTGACACACAGATAGACACAAACTCCGAATGACACACAGATAGACACAAATTCCCATTGACACAGACATAGACACAAACTCCTATTGACACACAGATAGACACAAATTCCTATTGACACAGAAAGACACAAACTCCACTAACACACAGAGAGACACAAATACCCATTGACAGACAGATAGACACAAATTCCCATTGACACAGACATAGACACAAACCCCTACTGACACACAGATAGACACAAATTCCCATTGACACACAGATAGACACAAACTCCCATTGACACACAGATAGGCACAAACTCCCATTGACACACAGATAGACACAAATTCCCATTGACACACAGATAGGCACAAACTCCCACTGACACACAGATAGACAAAAATCCACTGACACACAGATAGACACAAATACCCATTGACACACAGATAGACACAAACTCCACTGACACACAGATAGACACAAATACCCATTGACACACAGATAGACACAAACTCCCATTGACACACAGATAGACACAATCTCCCATTGACACACAGATAGGCACAAACTCCCACTGACACACAGATAGACACAAACTCCACTGACACACAGATAGACACAAATACCCATTGACACACAGATAGACACAAATTCCCATTGACACACAGATAGGCACAAACTATCACTGACACACAGATAGACACAAACTCCACTGAGACACAGATAGACACAAACTCCATTGACACACAGATAGACACAAACTCCCATTGACACACAGATAGGCACAAACTCCCACTGACACACAGATAGACACGAACTCCACTGACACACAGATAGACACAAACTCCACTGACACACAGATAGACACAAATACCCATTGACACACAGATAGACACAAATACCCATTGACACACAGATAGACACAAAGTCCCATTGACACACAGATAGGCACCAACTCCCACTGACACACAGATAGGCACAAACTCCCTTTGACACACAGATAGACACAAACTCCACTGACACACAGATAGACACAAACTCCCATTGACACACAGATAGGCACAAACTCCCACTGCCACGCAGATAGACACGAACTCCACTGACACACAGATAGACACAAACTCCACTGACACACAGATAGACACAAATACCCATTGACACACAGATAGACACAAACTCCCATTGACACACAGATAGGCACCAACTCCCACTGACACACAGATTGGCACAAACTCCCATTGACACACAGATAGACACAAACTCCCATTGACACACAGATAGACACAAACTCCCATTGACACACAGATAGGCAAAAACTCCCACTGACACACAGATAGGCACAAACTCCCATTGACACACAGATAGACACAAACTGCACTGACACACAGATAGACACAAATACCCATTGACACACAGATAGACACAAACTCCACTGACATACAGATAGGCACAAACTCCCACTGACACACAGATAGGCACAAACTCCCATTGACACACAGATAGACACAAACTCCACTGACACACAGATAGACACAAATACCCATTGACACACAGATAGACACAAACTCCCATTGACACACAGATAGGCACCAACTCCCACTGACACACAGATAGGCACAAACTCCCATTGACACACAGATAGACACAAACTCCACTGACACACAGATAGACACAAACTCCCATTGACACACAGATAGACACAAACTCCCATTGACACACAGATAGGCAAAAACACCCACTGACACACAGATAGGCACAAACTCCCATTGACACACAGATAGACACAAACTCCACTGACACACAGATAGACACAAATACACATTGACACACAGATAGACACAAACTCCCACTGACACACAGATAGGCACAAACTCCCATTGACACACAGATAGACACAAACTCCACTGACACACAGATAGACACAAATACCCATTGACACACAGACACAAATACCCATTGACACACAGAGAGACACAAACTCCCACTGACACACAGATAGGCACAAACTCCCATTGACACACAGATAGACACAAACTCCACTGACACACAGATAGACACAAATACCCATTGACACACAGATAGACACAAATACCCATTGACACACTGATAGACACAAACTCCCATTGACACACAGATAGACACAAATACCCATTGACACACAGATAGACACAAATACCCATTGACACACAGATAGACACAAACTCCCATTGACACACACATGGACAGAAACTCCCATTGACACACAGATAGGCACAAACTCCCACTGACACACAGATAGGCAAAAACTCCCATTGACACACAGATAGACACAAATTCCCATGGACACACAGATAGGCACAAATACCCATTGGCACACAGATAGACACAAACTCCACTGACACACAGATAGACACGAAACCCATTGACACAGAGATAGACACAAATACCCATTGACACACAGATAGACACAAACTCCACTGACACACAGATAGACACAAATACCCATTGACACACAGATAGACACAAACTCCACTGACACACAGATAGACACAAACTCCCATTGACACAGAAAGACACAAACTCCACTGACACACAGATAGGCACAAACTCCCATTGACACAGAAAGACACAAACTCCACTGACACACAGATAGGCACAAACTCCCATTGGCACACAGATAGACACAAACTCCACTGACACACAGATGGACACAAACTCCACTGACACACAGATAGGCACACACTCCCATTGACACACAGATAGACACAAACTCCACTGACACACAGATAGGCACAAACTCCCACTGACACACAGATAGGCACAAACTCCCATTGACACACAGATAGGCACACACTCCCATTGACACACAGATAGACACGAACTCCACTGACACACAGATAGACACAAATACCTATTGACACAGAGATAGACACAAACTCCCATTGACACACAGATAGACACAAACTCCCATTGACACACAGATAGACACAAACTCTCACTGACACACAGATAGACACAAACTCCACTGACACACAGATAGACACAAATACCCATTGACACAGAGATAGACACAAACTCCCATTGACACACAGATAGGCACAAACTCCCACTGTCACATAGATAGGCACAAACTCCCATTGACACAGACATAGACACAAACTCCTATTGACACACAGATAGACACAAATTCCTATTGACACAGAAAGACACAAACTCCACTAACACACAGAGAGACACAAATACCTATTGACACAGAGATAGACACAAACTCCCATTGACACACAGATAGACACAAACTCCCATTGACACACAGATAGACACAAACTCCCAATGACACACAGATAGACACAAATTCCCACTGACACAGACATAGACACAAACTCCTATTGACACACAGTTAGACACAAATTCCGATTTACACAGAAAGACACAAACTCCACTGACACACAGATAGACACAAATACCCATTGACACACAGATAGATACAAATTCCCATTGACACAGGCATAGACACAAACTCCTATTGACACACAGATAGACACAAATTCCCATTGACACACAGATAGACACAAACTCCCACTGACACACAGATAGACACAAACTCCCATTGACACACAGATAGACACAAACTCCGAATGACACACAGATAGACACAAACTCCCATTGACACACAGATAGGCACAAACTCCCACTGACACACAGATAGGCACAAACTCCCATTGACACACAGATAGACACAAACTCCACTGACACACAGATAGACACAAATACCCATTGACACACAGATAGACACAAACTCCCACTGACACACAGATAGGCACAAACTCCCATTGATACACAGATAGACACAAACTCCACTGACACACAGATAGACACAAATACCCATTGACACACAGATAGACACAAATACCCATTGACACTCAGATAGACACAAACTCCCATTGACACACAGATAGGCACAAACTCTCACTGACACACAGATAGACACAAACTCCACTGACACACAGATAGACACAAATACCCATTGACACAGAGATAGACACAAATACCCATTGACACACAGATAGACACAAACTCCACTGACACACAGAAAGACACAAATACCCATTGACACACAGATAGACACAAACTTCCATTGACACACAGATAGACACAAACTCCCATTGACACACAGATAGGCACAAACTGCCACTGACACACAGATAGACACAAACTCCACTGACACACAGATAGACACAAATACCCATTGACACACAGATAGACACAAACTCCACTGACACACAGATAGACACAAACTCTCACTGACACACAGATAGACACAAACTCCACTGACACACAGATAGACACAAATACCCATTGACACACAGATAGACACAAACTCCCATTGACACACAGATAGGCACAAACTCACACTGACACACAGATAGGCACAAACTCCCATTGACACACAGATAGACACAAACTCCACTGACACACAGATAGACACAAATACCCATTGACACACAGATAGACACAAACTCCCACTGACACACAGATAGGCACAAACTCCCATTGACACACAGATAGAAACAAACTCCACTGACACACAGATCGACACAAATCCCATTGACACACAGATAGACACAAATACCCATTGACACACAGATAGACACAAACTCCCATTGACACACAGATAGACACAAATACACATTGACACACAGATAGACACAAATACCCATTGACACACAGTTAGACAGAAATTCCCATTGACACACAGATAGGCACAAACTCTCACTGACACACAGATAGACACAAACTCCACTGACACACAGATAGACACAAACTCCCATTGACACACAGATAGGCACAAACTCCCACTGTCACATAGATAGGCACAAACTCCCATTGACACACAGATAGACACAAACTCCAAATGACACACAGATAGACACAAATTCCCATTGACACAGACATAGACACAAACTCCTATTGACACACAGTTAGACACAAATTCCTATTGACACAGAAAGACACAAACTCCACTAACACACAGAGAGACACAAATACCCATTGACAGACAGATAGACACAAATTCCCATTGACACAGACATAGACACAAACCCCTACTGACACACAGATAGACACAAATTCCCATTGACACACAGATAGACACAAACTCCCATTGACACACAGATAGGCACAAACTCCCATTGACACACAGATAGACACAAATTCCCATTGACACACAGATAGGCACAAACTCCCACTGACACACAGATAGACAAAAATCCACTGACACACAGGTAGACACAAATACCCATTGACACACAGATAGACACAAACTCCACTGACACACAGATAGACACAAATACCCATTGACACACAGATAGACACAAACTCCCATTGACACACAGATAGACACAATCTCCCATTGACACACAGATAGGCACAAACTCCCACTGACACACAGATAGACACAAACTCCACTGACACACAGATAGACACAAATACCCATTGACACACAGATAGACACAAATTCCCATTGACACACAGATAGGCACAAACTATCACTGACACACAGATAGACACAAACTCCACTGACACACAGATAGACACAAACTCCATTGACACACAGATAGACACAAACTCCCATTGACACACAGATAGGCACAAACTCCCACTGACACACAGATAGACACGAACTCCACTGACACACAGATAGACACAAACTCCACTGACACACAGATAGACACAAATACCCATTGACACACAGATAGACACAAATACCCATTGACACACAGATAGACACAAAGTCCCATTGACACACAGATAGGCACCAACTCCCACTGACACACAGATAGGCACAAACTCCCATTGACACACAGATAGACACAAACTCCACTGACACACAGATAGACACAAACTCCCATTGACACACAGATAGGCACAAACTCCCACTGCCACACAGATAGACACGAACTCCACTGACACACAGATAGACACAAACTCCACTGACACACAGATAGACACAAATACCCATTGACACACAGATAGACACAAACTCCCATTGACACACAGATAGGCACCAACTCCCACTGACACACAGATTGGCACAAACTCCCATTGACACACAGATAGACACAAACTCCCATTGACACACAGATAGACACAAACTCCCATTGACACACAGATAGGCAAAAACTCCCACTGACACACAGATAGGCACAAACTCCCATTGACACACAGATAGACACAAACTGCACTGACACACAGATAGACACAAATACCCATTGACACACATATAGACACAAACTCCACTGACATACAGATAGGCACAAACTCCCACTGACACACAGATAGGCACAAACTCCCATTGACACACAGATAGACACAAACTCCACTGACAGACAGATAGACACAAATACCCATTGACACACAGATAGACACAAACTCCCATTGACACACAGATAGGCACCAACTCCCACTGACACACAGATAGGCACAAACTCCCATTGACACACAGATAGACACAAACTCCACTGACACACAGATAGACACAAACTCCCATTGACACACAGATAGACACAAACTCCCATTGACACACAGATAGGCAAAAACACCCACTGACACACAGATAGGCACAAACTCCCATTGACACACAGATAGACACAAACTCCACTGACACACAGATAGACACAAATACCCATTGACACACAGATAGACACAAACTCCCACTGACACACAGATAGGCACAAACTCCCATTGACACACAGATAGACACAAACTCCACTGACACACAGATAGACACAAATACCCATTGACACACAGACACAAATACCCATTGACACACAGATAGACACAAACTCCACTGACACACAGATAGACACAAACTCCCATTGACACAGAAAGACACAAACTCCACTGACACACAGATAGGCACAAACTCCCATTGACACAGAAAGACACAAACTCCACTGACACACAGATAGGCACAAACTCCCATTGGCACACAGATAGACACAAACTCCACTGACACACAGATGGACACAAACTCCACTGACACACAGATAGGCACACACTCCCATTGACACACAGATAGACACAAACTCCACTGACACACAGATAGGCACAAACTCCCACTGACACACAGATAGGCACAAACTCCCATTGACACACAGATAGGCACACACTCCCATTGACACACAGATAGACACGAACTCCACTGACACACAGATAGACACAAATACCTATTGACACAGAGATAGACACAAACTCCCATTGACACACAGATAGACACAAACTCCCATTGACACACAGATAGACACAAACTCCCAATGACACACAGATAGACACAAATTCCCACTGACACAGACATAGACACAAACTCCTATTGACACACAGTTAGACACAAATTCCGATTTACACAGAAAGACACAAACTCCACTGACACACAGATAGACACAAATACCCATTGACACACAGATAGATACAAATTCCCATTGACACAGACATAGACACAAACTCCTATTGACACACAGATAGACACAAATTCCCATTGACACACAGATAGACACAAACTCCCACTGACACACAGATAGACACAAACTCCCATTGACACACAGATAGACACAAACTCCGAATGACACACAGATAGACACAAACTCCCATTGACACACAGATAGGCACAAACTCCCACTGACACACAGATAGGCACAAACTCCCATTGACACACAGATAGACACAAACTCCACTGACACACAGATAGACACAAATACCCATTGACACACAGATAGACACAAACTCCCACTGACACACAGATAGGCACAAACTCCCATTGATACACAGATAGACACAAACTCCACTGACACACAGATAGACACAAATACCCATTGACACACAGATAGACACAAATACCCATTGACACACAGAGAGACACAAACTCCCATTGACACACAGATAGACACAAATACCCATTGACACTCAGATAGACACAAACTCCCATTGACACACAGATAGGCACAAACTCTCACTGACACACAGATAGACACAAACTCCACTGACACACAGATAGACACAAATACCCATTGACACAGAGATAGACACAAATACCCATTGACACACAGATAGACACAAACTCCACTGACACACAGAAAGACACAAATACCCATTGACACACAGATAGACACAAACTTCCATTGACACACAGATAGACACAAACTCCCATTGACACACAGATAGGCACAAACTCCCACTGACACACAGATAGACACAAACTCCACTGACACACAGATAGACACAAATACCCATTGACACACAGATAGACACAAACTCCACTGACACACAGATAGACACAAACTCTCACTGACACACAGATAGACACAAACTCCACTGACACACAGATAGACACAAATACCCATTGACACACAGATAGACACAAACTCCCATTGACACACAGATAGGCACAAACTCCCACTGACACACAGATAGGCACAAACTCCCATTGACACACAGATAGACACAAACTCCACTGACACACAGATAGACACAAATACCCATTGACACACAGATAGACACAAACCCCCACTGACACACAGATAGGCACAAACTCCCATTGACACACAGATAGAAACAAACTCCACTGACACACAGATAGACACAAATACCCATTGACACACAGATAGACACAAATACCCATTGACACACAGATAGACACAAACTCCCATTGACACACAGATAGACACAAATACCCATTGACACACAGATAGACACAAATACACATTGACACACAGATAGACACAAATACCCATTGACACACAGTTAGACAGAAATTCCCATTGACACACAGATAGGCACAAACTCTCACTGACACACAGATAGACACAAACTCCACTGACACACAGATAGACACAAATACCCATTGACACAGAGATAGACACAAACTCCCATTGACACACAGATAGGCACAAACTCCCACTGTCACATAGATAGGCACAAACTCCCATTGACACACAGATAGACACAAACTCCGAATGACACACAGATAGACACAATTCCCATTGACACAGACATAGACACAAACTCCTATTGACACACAGATAGACACAAATTCCTATTGACACAGAAAGACACAAACTCCACTAACACACAGAGAGACACAAATACCTATTGACACAGAGATAGACACAAACTCCCATTGACACACAGATAGACACAAACTCCCATTGACACACAGATAGACACAAACTCCCAATGACACACAGATAGACACAAATTCCCACTGACACAGACATAGACACAAACTCCCATTGACACACAGTTAGACACAAATTCCGATTTACACAGAAAGACACAAACTCCACTGACACACAGATAGACACAAATACCCATTGACACACAGATAGATACAAATTCCCATTGACACAGACATAGACACAAACTCCTATTGACACACAGATAGACACAAATTCCCATTGACACACAGATAGACACAAACTCCCACTGACACACAGATAGATACAAACTCCCATTGACACACAGATAGACACAAACTCCGAATGACACACAGATAGACACAAACTCCCATTGACACACAGATAGGCACAAACTCCCACTGACACACAGATAGGCACAAACTCCCATTGACACACAGATAGACACAAACTCCACTGACACACAGATAGACACAAATACCCATTGACACACAGATAGACACAAACTCCCACTGACACACAGATAGGCACAAACTCCCATTGATACACAGATAGACACAAACTCCACTGACACACAGATAGACACAAATACCCATTGACACACAGATAGACACAAATACCCATTGGCACACAGAGAGACACAAACTCCCATTGACACACAGATAGACACAAATACCCATTGACACTCAGATAGACACAAACTCCCATTGACACACAGATAGGCACAAACTCTCACTGACACACAGATAGACACAAACTCCACTGACACACAGATAGACACAAATACCCATTGACACAGAGATAGACACAAATACCCATTGACACACAGATAGACACAAACTCCACTGACACACAGAAAGACACAAATACCCATTGACACACAGATAGACACAAACTTCCATTGACACACAGATAGACACAAACTCCCATTGACACACAGATAGGCACAAACTCCCACTGACACACAGATAGACACAAACTCCACTGACACACAGATAGACACAAATACCCATTGACACACAGATAGACACAAACTCCACTGACACACAGATAGACACAAACTCTCACTGACACACAGATAGACACAAACTCCACTGACACACAGATAGACACAAATACCCATTGACACACAGATAGACACAAACTCCCATTGACACACAGATAGGCACAAACTCCCACTGACACACAGATAGGCACAAACTCCCATTGACACACAGATAGACACAAACTCCACTGACACACAGATAGACACAAATACCCATTGACACACAGATAGACACAAACTCCCACTGACACACAGATAGGCACAAACTCCCATTGACACACAGATAGAAACAAACTCCACTGACACACAGATAGACACAAATACCCATTGACACACAGATAGACACAAATACCCATTGACACACAGATAGACACAAACTCCCATTGACACACAGATAGACACAAATACACATTGACACACAGATAGACACAAATACCCATTGACACACAGTTAGACAGAAATTCCCATTGACACACAGAAAAGCACACACTCTCACTGACACACAGATAGACACAAACTCCACTGACACACAGATAGACACAAATACCCAT
The DNA here is from genome assembly GCF_047496885.1 of Scyliorhinus torazame. Taxonomy (NCBI): domain Eukaryota; kingdom Metazoa; phylum Chordata; class Chondrichthyes; order Carcharhiniformes; family Scyliorhinidae; genus Scyliorhinus; species Scyliorhinus torazame. Next base: position 99,955,054 of record NC_092719.1, read on the forward strand.
TGACACAGAGATAGACAGAACTCCCATTGACACACAGATAGGCACAAACTCCCACTGTCACATAGATAGGCACAAACTCCCATTGACACACAGATAGACACAAACTCCGAATGACACACAGATAGACACAAATTCCCATTGACACAGACATAGACACAAACTCCTATTGACACACAGTTAGACACAAATTCCTATTGACACAGAAAGACACAAACTCCACTAACACACAGAGAGACACAAATACCCATTGACAGACAGATAGACACAAATTCCCATTGACACAGACATAGACACAAACCCCTACTGACACACAGATAGACACAAATTCCCATTGACACACAGATAGACACAAACTCCCATTGACACACAGATAGGCACAAACTCCCATTGACACACAGATAGACACAAATTCCCTTTGACACACAGATAGGCACAAACTCCCACTGACACACAGATAGACAAAAATCCACTGACACACAGATAGACACAAATACCCATTGACACACAGATAGACACAAACTCCACTGACACACAGATAGACACAATTACCCATTGACACACAGATAGACACAATCTCCCATTGACACACAGATAGGCACAAACTCCCACTGACACACAGATAGACACAAACTCCACTGACACACAGATAGACACAAATACCCATTGACACACAGATAGACACAAATTCCCATTGACACACAGATAGGCACAAACTATCACTGACACACAGATAGACACAAACTCCACTGACACACAGATAGACACAAACTCCATTGACACACAGATAGACACAAACTCCCATTGACACACAGATAGGCACAAACTCCCACTGACACACAGATAGACACGAACTCCACTGACACACAGATAGACACAAACTCCACTGACACACAGATAGACACAAATACCCATTGACACACAGATAGACACAAATACCCATTGACACACAGATAGACACAAAGTCCCATTGACACACAGATAGGCACCAACTCCCACTGACACACAGATAGGCACAAACTCCCATTGACACACAGATAGACACAAACTCCACTGACACACAGATAGACACAAACTCCCATTGACACACAGATAGGCACAAACTCCCACTGCCACACAGATAGACACGAACTCCACTGACACACAGATAGACACAAACTCCACTGACACACAGATAGACACAAATACCCATTGACACACAGATAGACACAAACTCCCATTGACACACAGATAGGCACCAACTCCCACTGACACACAGATTGGCACAAAGTCCCATTGACACACAGATAGACACAAACTCCCATTGACACACAGATAGACACAAACTCCCATTGACACACAGATAGGCAAAAACTCCCACTGACACACAGATAGGCACAAACTCCCATTGACACACAGATAGACACAAACTGCACTGACACACAGATAGACACAAATACCCATTGACACACAGATAGACACAAACTCCACTGACATACAGATAGGCACAAACTCCCACTGACACACAGATAGGCACAAACTCCCATTGACACACAGATAGACACAAACTCCACTGACACACAGATAGACACAAATACCCATTGACACACAGATAGACACAAACTCCCATTGACACACAGATAGGCACCAACTCCCACTGACACACAGATAGGCACAAACTCCCATTGACACACAGAGAGACACAAACTCCACTGACACACAGATAGACACAAACTCCCATTGACACACAGATAGACACAAACTCCCATTGACACACAGATAGGCAAAAACACCCACTGACACACAGATAGGCACAAACTCCCATTGACACACAGATAGACACAAACTCCACTGACACACAGATAGACACAAATACCCATTGACACACAGATAGACACAAATACCCATTGACACACTGATAGACACAAACTCCCATTGACACACAGATAGACACAAATACCCATTGACACACAGATAGACACAAATACCCATTGACACACAGATAGACACAAACTCCCATTGACACACACATGGACAGAAACTCCCATTGACACACAGATAGGCACAAACTCCCACTGACACACAGATAGGCAAAAACTCCCATTGACACACAGATAGACACAAATTCCCATGGACACACAGATAGGCACAAATACCCATTGGCACACAGATAGACACAAACTCCACTGACACACAGATAGACACGAATACCCATTGACACAGAGATAGACACAAATACCCATTGACACACAGATAGACACAAACTCCACTGACACACAGATAGACACAAATACCCATTGACACACAGATAGACACAAACTCCACTGACACACAGATAGACACAAACTCCCATTGACACAGAAAGACACAAACTCCACTGACACACAGATAGGCACAAACTCCCATTGGCACACAGATAGACACAAACTCCACTGACACACAGATGGACACAAACTCCACTGACACACAGATAGGCACACACTCCCATTGACACACAGATAGACACAAACTCCACTGACACACAGATAGGCACAAACTCCCACTGACACACAGATAGGCACAAACTCCCATTGACACACAGATAGGCACACACTCCCATTGACACACAGATAGACACGAACTCCACTGACACACAGATAGACACAAATACCTATTGACACAGAGATAGACACAAACTCCCATTGACACACAGATAGACACAAACTCCCATTGACACACAGATAGACACAAACTCCCAATGACACACAGATAGACACAAATTCCCACTGACACAGACATAGACACAAACTCCTATTGACACACAGTTAGACACAAATTCCGATTTACACAGAAAGACACAAACTCCACTGACACACAGATAGACACAAATACCCATTGACACACAGATAGATACAAATTCCCATTGACACAGACATAGACACAAACTCCTATTGACACACAGATAGACACAAATTCCCATTGACACACAGATAGACACAAACTCCCACTGACACACAGATAGACACAAACTCCCATTGACACACAGATAGACACAAACTCCGAATGACACAGAGATAGACACAAATTCCCATTGACACAGACATAGACACAAACTCCTATTGACACACAGATAGGCAAAAACTCCCATTGACACACAGATAGACACAAACTCCCATTGACACACAGATAGGCACAAACTCCCATTGACACACAGATAGACACAAACTCCCACTGACACACAGATAGACACAAACTCCACTGACAAACAGATAGACACAAACACCCATTGACACACAGATAGACACAAACTCCACTGACACACAGATAGACACAAATACCCATTGACACACAGATAGACACAAACTCCCATTGACACACAGATAGACACAAATTCCCATTGACACACACATAGACACAAACTCCCATTGACACACACATAGACACAAACTCCCATTGACACACACATAGGCATGTATCACCATCGATCACAGACGAGGCGAGACGTAGAGAACTTCAATCGAGGCTTTATTGAGCAGACTTGTTCAGACTTGTTCCCCAACAGCTCAGTCACAGAATGCAGCTGCGGGGAGTAAACCGGGTTCTTATACCTCGCCTATCTGGGTGGAGCCCAGTAGGCGGCAAATCCATTCGGGACCCAACATCTGTCCTCCAACAGCTCCTCGGCATTCATGGTTTACCGTATTACCCCTAATACATACCACCACATTCTCCCCTTGTTAAAAAAGAACCCGGCGGGGTGGTGGGTGTATGGTGGTAGGGGTTTACAGGGTCGGTGCCTTAACCATTGAACTATATACAACCATGCCGCTTTTACTGGGCCACTGAATTATTCACATTTTACCCGATTAGCAGCGTTAACTATTTACAACAATGCCGCTTTACTGGGCCACTGAATTATATACATCTTAAGTCGACTCGATGAGTCGAGATGGTGCTCTGGTCGCCCTTTCCGATCGTCTCAGCCCGGGTGGTGGTGGTGGTGCTGCTGGCTCGGGTCCGGTCGACTCTGGGAGCATCGCGCTGTCCCCCTCTGTTTCCTTACTCCTGGACGGGCCTGGGAGGGGAACCGATCCCCCCGGGAAGGGGGTGGCTGTGGGGTGCACCGGCGGGAGTGAGGGGGAGGTGATTGGTGTTGGGAGGGTGTGGGGAGCTCCGGCGGGCGCCAGGTCCCGCAGAGAGACCGTGTCCTGTCGGCCGTCTGGGAACGCCACGGAGGCGTACTGCGGGTTTGCGTGGAGTAGATGTACCTTTTCCACCAGCGGCTCTGATTTGTTCGCCCGCACATGTTTCCGGAGCAGGATGGGTCCCGGGGCTGCCAGCCAGGTCGGATGTGACGCTCCAGAAGTGGACTTCCTAGGGAATGTCTTCCCTAGGAAGGCGCTCGTGAGGCATTTGGTTAGTGGTGGTACACAGCAGGGACCGGATAGAATGAAGGGCATCCGGGAGTACTTCCTGGCAGCGGGAAGTTGGGAGACTCCTAGACTGTAGGGCCAGTAGGACGGTCTTCCAGACCGTTCCATTCTCCCTCTCTACCTGCCCATTCCCCCGGGGGTTGTAGCTGGTCGTCCTGCTCGAGGCTGTGCCCTTACTGAGCAGGAATTGACGCAGCTCGTCACTCATGAAGGAGGACCCCCTATCGCTATGGATGTAGGCGGGGAAACCGAACAGGGTAAAGATGGTGCATAGGGCTTTAATGACCGTGGCCGCGGTCATGTCGGGGCAGGGGATGGCGAAGGGGAAACGGGAGTATTCGTCAACGACGTTAAGAAAGTACGTGTTGCGATCGGTGGAGGGGAGGGGGCCTTTGAAGTCCAAACTGAGGCGTTCAAAGGGTCGAGAGGCCTTTATCAGGTGCGCGCTATCTGGCCTGAAAAAATGCGGTTTGCATTCTGCGCAGATTTGGCAGTTCCTGGTGACTGTTCGGACCTCCTCGACAGAGATTGCGGGCCTTTATGAAGTGGTAGAAACGAGTGACCCCCGGGTGGCAGAGGTCCTCGTGGAGGGCTTGGAGACGGTCCACTTGTGCGTTGGCACAAGTGCCGCGAGATAGGGCATCGGACGGCTCGTTCAGCTTTCCGGGACGATACAAGATCTCATAATTGTAGGTGGAGAGTTCGATCCTCCACCGCAGGATCTTGTCGTTTTTTTATCTTGCCCCGCTGTGCATTATCGAACATGAAGGCTACCGACCGTTGGTCAGTGAAGAGAGCGAATCTCCTACCGGCCAGGTAATGCCTCCAATGTCGCACAGCTTCCACTATGGCTTGGGCCTCCTTTTCTACTGAGGAGTGGCGAATATCTGAAGCGTGGAGGGTCCGGGAGAAAAAAGCCACGGGCCTGCCCGCTTGGTTGAGCATGGCCGCCAGAGCTACGTCGGACGCGTCGCTCTTGACTTGGAAGGGGAGGGACTCGTCGATGGCGCCCATCGTGGCCTTTGCGATATCCGCTTTGATGCGGCTGAAGGCCTGGCGGGCCTCTGTCGACAGGGGAAAAGTAGTGGACTGGATTAGTGTCTGCGTATTGAGGAACCCACTGGGCGTAATAAGAAAAGAAGCCCAGGCAGCGTTTCAGGGCTTTGGCACAGTGGGGGAGAGGGCACTCCATGAGGGGGCGCATGCATTCGGGGTCGGGGCCTATCACTCCATTACGCACTATGTAGCCAAGGATAGCTAGACGGTCGGTGCTAAACACGCATTTTTCCTCGTTGTAGGTGAGTTTGAGGGCATTAGCGGTCTGGAGGAATTTGCGGAGGTGGCCGCAGATGGTGACGTTGTCGAGGTACGGGAATGTGGCCCGTAAACTGTGCTGGTCAACCATTCGGTCCATCTCCCGTTGGAAGACTGAGACTCCGTTTGTGACGCCGAATGGAACCCTTAAGAAGTGGTATAGCCGCCCGTCTGCTTCGAAGGCAGTGTACTTGCTGTCACCGGGGCGAATGGGGAGCTGGTGGTAGGCGGACTTAAGGTCCACGGTGGAGAAGACCTTGTACTGTGCAATCCGATTGACCATGTCGGATATGCGGGGAAGAGGGTACGCATCTAGCTGCGTGTACCTGTTGATGGTCTGACTGTAGTCTACGACCATCCTTTGCTTCTCCCCTGTCTTCACTACTACCACCTGGGCTCTCCAGGGACTATTGCTGGCCTGGATTATGCCTTCAGCAGCCGCTGGACTTCGGACCTGATAAACGTCCGGTGCTGGGTGCTGTACTGTCTGCTCCTAGTGGCGATGGGTTTGCAATCCCGGTTCGCAAACAAGGAGGGCGGTTCGACCTTGAGTGTCGCGAGGCTGCAGATAGTCAGTGGGGGTATAGGGCCGCCAAATTTGAATGTTAAACTCTGGAGGTTGCATTGGAAGTCCAACCCCAGGAGGATGGGAGCGCACAGGTGGGGAAGGACATACAGCCGGTAATTTTTGAACTCTCTCCCCTGCACCGTTAGGTTTGCGATGCAGAACCCTTTGATTGCAACGGAGTGGGACCCTGCCACCAGGAAAATTGTTTGGGTGCTTGGCCGCATTACAAGGGAACAGCGTCTTACCGTGTCTGGGTGAATAAAACTCTCCATGCTCCCCGAGTTGATCAAACACGGCGTCTCGTGCCCGTTCACCAGCACCTTTGTCGTTGTCATCTGGAGCGTCCAGGGCCGCAACTGGTCGAGGGTCACCGATGCCAAATGTGGTTGGTGCATCAGATCGTTGTCTTCAGGCAGTGTGGAGCCGTCCACGCTGGGGTCCTTGCCTGTCAGCCAAGATGGCGGTGTCCATGGATCGCACACGGTCAGGGGTGGACAAAATGGCCGCTCCCATGGGTCGCACACGGCCGGGGGTGGCCAAAATGGTCGCTCCCATGGATCGCACGCGGCCAGTGGGTAGTAAGATGGCGGCGCCCGTCCCCCCCTCGTGGTGTCCGGGGCCCAAAATGGCGGCACCCGTTGGACGCCCGTGGGTCGCTGGGGGGTTGCGTCGGTGGTCCCGTATCTTCCCCGGAGATAGCGGCGACCCCACGGGACTGGCACACCGCTGCGTAGTGCCCCTTTTTACCGCAGCTTTTGCAATTGGCCGAGCAGGCCGGGCAGCGCTGGCGGGGGTGGTTCGGCTGCACACAAAAATAGCAGCGGGGCCCCCCCGGGTGGTCTGGGATTCTGGCTGCGCACGCTTGCGGAGGGGTGGCGGTGCCGGGGGGTCGGTCACGGCGGGGGTCCACGGAGCCCAAGGGGCTGCAGCGCGGTCGGGGGCATAGGCGCGGGCGTTTTGGGAGGCCACGTCGATGGAGGCTGCAAGGGCCCGTACCTCTGTGAGTCCGAGAGAGTCTTCCTCTAAAAGTCTCTGGCGAATTTGCGACGATGCCAAACCTGCTACGTAAGCGTCTTTGATCAGGAGTGTCATGATATTCAAACACACACATCATGATAGACACACCAACAGACAAATCAGAACACACAACACCACAACCAATGACAGAAAGATATAAAAGCACAGACACGACCCCCGGTGGTCAGTATTAGCTGCAGAGGAGGACCAGGACACATCTGCCACGAAACACACTCAGGGAGACAGCACGTGCAGAGTATCCAGAACGAACTGTATTATAAGAGTTAAAATAAAATAGAGTTGTACCACATACAACTGTGTTGGCTCATCTGTGCACCAGAGCACCCAACACCACATGGTACAGGAGTGGATCGATACCTGCCGGCATACCTCAGTGTACAGAGACAACCAGCAGTGCCCAGGCATGATGTACGAGCTCCCGGTTCCGCAGCCGCTCCAGTGCCACGGCGATCTCCGCGAAAACTGGCGGCGATTCCGGCAAATGTTCGAATTGTTCCTGGTGGCAGCTGAACTCCAAGACCTGGATGATAGCGAAAAAATTGAATTTCTCCTCACCATCGCCAGTGCAAGGGCAAGAGAAATATTCACAAGGTTCAGGTTCTTCAGGAGGCAGCAAAGGTACGATTACCAGGCAGTCCTGGGCAAATTCTCCAAGTACTGTGAAGAAAACGCAATCCAATCGGCAAATAAAGGTAAGAAAAGCTGCAGTACTCACCTCGTGGCTGGGATCCCGGAGCCCGAATTCCCAGAGGCCGAAATCCCGGGCCTGAATGAGGGCTGGGTCGAGGTCGGCGGCCATCTTGCTAAAGGTATCACGCTAGCACAGTTGCGCGAGCAGTGCGCAGAACCGGAAGTATCGTTTGCGCATGCGCGAGCAGTGCGCATGCGCAGTCAAGAAAACGGCCATCGGTAAAGGAACAGCGATCTGAGCATGCGCAGTCGCTTCCTACGTGCTACATACCGAGCGTCAGGATGTTAGAGGCCCCAGACTGCACCAATTTAAAGGGGAAACGTCCCAAATCCAATTTAAAAGGGAAACGTCCCAAATCAAAAAAACAAAAATCTGTTAAAGCTGTAAAACAACCTCCCCTCACCTGGAATGACAGCACAGCGCCGCAAATTGACCCAGGAGATGAATTTGACCTCCGAAGAACCCTCCGACAAGCAGTTACCTACGCACAAGCCGATGATTCCGACCTCGAATACTTCGATGACGATCTTTATAGTGTTTCCGGACCTCGCGAGCCCAATGATAGCTCCGTGGTCCTATACGACTATGACTCGGACGAACCTTTCGTGTTGCACATTGGCGGCCCCCACATTGAATCCGACGCAGATGCGGATTCATTTTTCGGATTTGAGGATCTTCAATCCAGCAGATTTATCAGTTCCGGATGATGCTGCAGCCTGACATTAACGGACAGGGAGCGGTGCAAGCACACGGAGAGCGCCCTGCTGCCACACAGAGCGTGGTCCACGTCTCGCTCAACGTTCCCGACTCTATGAAAGAAGACATGCAAGACTCCAGAGTGCAGTCCTCGCATGAACCAGAAGTGACTCCAGTGTCACAAGCTTCCACAGCAAGCTCGTGGACAGACTCCACAATTGCAGAAATGCAAGACTCCAGAGCGCAGTCCTTGCACGGAAAAGAAGTGACTCCAGTGTCACAAGCCTCCACAGAGAGCTCGTGGACAGCCTCCACGATAGAAGCAACGCAAGACTCCAGAGCGCAGTCCTTGCACGGAAAAGAAGTGACTCCAGTGTCACAAGCCTCCACAGAGAGCTCGTGGACAGCCTCCACGATAGAAGCAACGCAAGACTCCAGAGCGCAGTCCTTGCACGAACAAGAAGTGACTCCAGTGTCACAAGCCTCCACAGAGAGCTTGTGGACAGCCTCCACGATAGAAGCAACGCAAGACTCCAGAGCGCAGTCCTTGCATGAACAAGAAGTGACTCCAGAGTCACAAGCCTCCACAGGGAGCTCGTGGACAGCCTCCACGATAGAAGCAACGCAAGACTCCAATGTGCAGTCCTTGCAGGAACAAGACCATGAGGGTCTAGCAACCTCTCCTGACCAACCAGCGGCAGATGATGCAAGTCTGCCATGCTCACGTGAACAGCAAGAAGGCTATAACAGCCTACCATGCTCCACTACACAGCAGCATGACCATGACGGTCTCTCATGCTACAATGAAGGGCACAGCGCTGAAGACTGTTCAAGCCCAACTGAAGACAAGCCAAAGGAATCGCCTCGTCCAAGCCCGAAGAAAAAAGGTTTATGCGCTGACCTTCAGGATCATTATAGCCGAACAGAGATTAATAATGCTGCACGGCCACAGAAGGATGCTGAGGATTTGCTAAAGAAATTAATTGAATGTTTAACTTGCAAGGAGCAGACTGAGAATTGCCAGTGTTTTAGTACGGATCGAGAAAATGGACAAGACATTGATCCTCAGGTAATGGAAATAACACAACCTGAATCATATCTACAGCAGGGACAAATGTCTCCCTTCAACACAACGCCGCATATTCCCAACTTCGGAGACCAGCAGTTAGTCAGTAATGACTCTTCAAACCTTGAGGGGAACATTAATTGCATTGAACCTATACACACTCCACTGATAAATGAGCAGAACATTGGAGCAAGAATCCTGAGGACACCGACATCGAGTAGCCAGATAACAAATTTAAAACCCACAGCAGTTTCACGTGAACCAAGTGTGCTTTCCACTAATGGTGAAGATGCAGATAAGGTCGACCCGATTATCCATTGTACCACACTAACCCCAGTGATTAAGCAGTTATGTATGGGGAGTATAATGTGGGCAATTGAGAACAGTGAAAGAGAGACTGTGACCATGCCAGTCCCAGCAAAATCAGACCCAGAGACCATGAAGGCATGTACATTAGACAAAGATACATATGAGGTACCTGAGAAGAAAAGTGAAACGGAATGTTCTTTGGAAAATAGTACAATGTCGATAGAAACATTGGATCCTATATTAGAGACCATACATATGGGAGAATTTGGGGGTAAGAAACAAGGTTCTGCAATGTCTGGGGGAAGATTTAAAATTCCAAAGAAGAAAAGCCCAAATGAAGGACAACGGCAAGACAATGACAGTCCACCGACATGGTGTGCACCACCAGATGAAAACTCTGACAATTTACCCAACCCTAGTGAACAGCAAGCTGCTAATGAGGATCTATCCACGGGATGTGAGACGAGTGACGACAGCATCCCACTTCCCATGCAAAAGGTGCAAGGTGACAGACCTCGCCTAGTGCGTACCGAGGCACTCGACGATCACGGTGGGACCACTGACGACTGCGGTGGCGGCGCACCGCTTCCACCCTCGATGGCTCGAGCCTCTCCACTGGTTGGTGCATTCCTGCATGTTCCGACTCCAGAAGTGCAGCTTCAGGGAATCTCGGCTGCCTCCAGTGAACCTGTTGGGACTCCGGACAGGGGGCATCGACGGAAGGCAGACCGGACTCCAGATGGGGAGCAGCCAAGCGCCGACTCTGATTCGCGCACGCCAGACCTTGCTCCGGACGGGCGGTGTCGCGGCCTCGGTGATGGCACGCTCAGGGTGACGGCGGATGCCACGGCGACAGGGAATGGATCGCGTGGCAGTCCCACTGGGTCGGCAGTGGCAACCAGCACCGGCGGTCCAAGATGGACACACCAATTCGCGCCATCACCAGACGTTGATGCGAGCAACAATTCTCTCTCCAAGGCGACATGCTTCGACGTTTCTCTGCGGAGTCGCCCTTCCGGCACAGCAGGTGGCCGGAACCAGCGTGCACGGTCTCGGCCAACTTCCACATCTGGCACCGTCATCGCCTTGCATGATATTAGTGATGGTGCTACTTCGATGGCAACGACCCATCGGCTACAAGATGCCGTCCACCACAAACATAAAAAGAAAACAGACTCCACCTTGTTCCTGGCATGCAGGGCGGATGGATTGGTGCGTAGGCGCAATCAGCGAGCTTTGCGCCGCCTTCCACGCTCGCAACTGAACCGTACGCACACGCCGGATCCTCCACTGGTTCCCAAGGATGACTTCGTGGAGATGCCACGGATCATGCCCCTTCCATCGCCACCAGAACCAAACCACAGCCAGGGCACCACTAACAAAGATGTTGAATGTTATATTTGCACGAATGAAAAACCAAGCACTGCACGAAGTACAACAAATGGTAAAGTAGAGACTTCGGCAACAGCATCACCTCCAACAGTCCAAGGTGAACCAGTGTGACCACAAATCTCCACAGCTGAACCGGCTTGAGGACCAGCCCATTCTTGAGGCGGTCACCCATTAGACTGGACTTATAACGCTGTTCATACGTTCAAAAAGTCAAACACTTCTGTATTATAACCTGTTGTTGTTTATTGTTCCAGATATCGTCTGACCGGACCACTGTTCAAGTTTTTTTTCTCGCATCCATGTTTTGTTATGGTACAACCTTGTTAGTGTGACGCACCCGACATCGCCCCATGTAAATAGTTACGTCATATACACACGCTGTACACACACACACACACACTCTAGATGCACTCACGAAGGCACATATCTTTGTAAAAAGGGGGGATGTCATGATATTCAAACACACACATCATGATAGACACACCAACAGACAAATCAGAACACACAACACCACAACCAATGACAGAAAGATATAAAAGCACAGACACGACCCCCGGTGGTCAGTATTAGCTGCAGAGGAGGACCAGGACACATCTGCCACGAAACACACTCAGGGAGACAGCACGTGCAGAGTATCCAGAACGAACTGTATTATAAGAGTTAAAATAAAATAGAGTTGTACCACATACAACTGTGTTGGCTCATCTGTGCACCAGAGCACCCAACACCACAAGGAGGTCCGTATGTTCGTTCGCCGTAACCGCTGGGCAGTTGCAGTTTCTTCCCAGGATCGTTCGAGCATTGAAGAATTCGTCTAGCGATTCCCCGGGGATTTGTCGTCTCGTCGCGAGCTGGTAGCGTGCGTAGACCTGGTTGACGGGCCTAATGTAGATCTCCTTCAGCAAGTTGATCGCCGCTGGGAATTCTTCCGCGTCCTTGATGAGTGAGTAGATTTCGGGACTCACCCTGGAATGCAGGACCTGCACCTTCTGGTCTTCCGTTGGTCTGCCGGGGGCCGTTCGGAGGTATCCCTCAAAGCACGCCAGCCAGTGCTTAACGCCGATGTTGCGTTAGCTGGTAGGGGGCCGATTCGCAGGCACTCCGGGGCGATCCGGAGCTCCATATTCCTTTTTAAGTCTGCTCAATAAATTGTAGCACCATCGATCACACACGAGGCGAGACGTAGAGAACTTCAATCGAGGCTTTATTGAGCAGACTTGTTCAGACTTGTTCCCCAGCAGCTCAGTCACAGAATGCAGCTGCGGGGAGTAAACCGGGTTCTTATACCCCGCCTGTCTGGGTGGAGCCCAGTAGGCGGCAGATCCAATCGGGACCCAGCATCTGTCCTCCAATAGCTCCTCGGCATTCATGGTGTACCGTATTACCCCTAATACATACCACCACAAGGCACAAACTCCACTGACACACAAATAAACACAAACTCCCACTGACACAGAGGGAGACACAAACGCCCACTGACACACAGGTAGACACAAACGCCCACTGACACACAGATAGACACAAACTCCACTGACACACAGATAGACACAAACTCCCATTGACACACACATAGGCACAAACTCCACTGACACACAAGTAGACACAAACTCCACTGACACACAGATAGACACAAACTCCACAGACACACAGATAGACACAAACTCCACTGACACACAGATAGACACAAACTCAACAGATACACAGGTAGACACAAACTCCACAGACACACAGATACACAAACAAACTCCCATTGACACACAGATAGACACAAACTCCACAGACACACAGATAGACACAAACTCCACAGACACACAGAAAGACACAAACTCCACTGACACGGATAGACACAAACTCCTATTGACACACAGATAGACATAAACTCCACTGACACACAGATAGACACAAACTCAACAGATACACAGGTAGACACAAACTCCACAGACACACAGATACACAAACTCCCATTGACACACAGGTGGACACAAACTCCCACTGACACACAGATAGACACAAACTCCACAGACACACAGATAGACACAAACTCCACAGTCACACAGATAGACACAAACTCCACTGACACACAGATAGACACAAACTCAACAGATACACAGGTAGACACAAACTCCACAGACACACAGATACACAAACTCCCATTGACACACAGATAGACACAAACTCCACTGACACACAGATACACAAACTCCCATTGACACACTGATAAACACAAACTCCACTGACACACAGATACACAAACTCCCATTGACACACAGATAGACACAAACTCCACTGACACACAGATAGACACAAACTCAATTGACACACAGATAGACACAAGCTCCACTGACACACAGATAGACACAAACTCCACAGACACACTGATAAACACAAACTCCACTGACACACAGATACACAAACTCCCATTGACACACAGATAGACACAAACTCCCATTGAAAAACAGATAAACACAAACTCCACTGACACACAGATACACAAACTCCCATTGACACACAGATAGACACAAACTCCACTGACACACAGATAGACACAAATACCCATTGACACACAGATAGACACAGACTCCCATTGACACACAGATAGACACAAACTCCCATTGACACACACATAGACACAAACTCCACTGACACACAGATAGACACAGACTCCCATTGACACACACATAGACACAAACTCCACTGACACACAGATAGACACAGACTCCCATTGACACACACATAGACACAAACTCCACTGACACACAGATAGACACAGACTCCCATTGATACACACATAGACACAAACTCCCATTGACACACAGATGGACACAAACTCCACTGACACACAGATAGACACAAATACCCATTGACACACAGATAGACACAGACTCCCATTGACACACAGATAGACACACACTCCACTGACACACAGGTAGACACAGACTCCCATTGACACACACATAGACACAAACTCCACTGACACACAGATAGACACAGACTCCCATTGACACACACATAGACACAAACTCCCATTGACACACAGATAGACACAAACTCCACTGACACACAGATAGACACAGACTCCCATTGACATACACATAGACACAAACTCCCATTGACACACAGATAGGCACAAACTCCCACTGACACACAGATAGACACAAATACCCATTGACACACACATAGACACAAACTCCCATTGACACACAGATAGGCACAAACTCCCATTGACACACACATAGACACAAACTCTCACTGACACACAGATAGACACAAATACCCATTGACACACAGGTACACACAGACTCCCATTGACACACAGATAGACACAAACTCCACTGACACACAGATAGACACAGACTCCCATTGACACACACATAGACACAAACTCCACTGACACACAGATAGACACAGACTCCCATTGACACACACATAGACACAAACTCCCATTGACACACAGATAGACACAAACTCCACTGACACACAGATAGACACAGACTCCCATTGACATACACATAGACACAAACTCCCATTGACACACAGATAGACACAAACTCTCACTGACACACAGATAGGCACAAACTCCCATTGAAATGAAAATCGCTTGTCACAAGTAGACTTCAAATGAAGTTACGGTAAAAGCCCCTAGTCGCCACATTCCAGCGCCTGTTCGGAAAGACTGGTACGAGAATTGAACCTGCTGGCCAGCCTTGGTCTGCTTTCAAAGCCAATGATTTAGCCCTGTGCTAACCCAGCTCCTGGTGTCAATTATGGTTTTAAAAATCAGGAAACGGGCACCGTGGTTGGCGAGGGAGAGAGAGGAGATAGGACACGCAGAGGCTGTCGGTCCCGCCGCTGGCAGGGCTGGCAGTCGGGGGCCGGGGGTGACTGGGATGACCAGGGGATGGGCCGTGGGGTTGAGGTGACCCCCACTGGTCCGGGGTTTCCAGGCATGGACCGCCATTGTCGCGGCCTGCAAGGTAGCCATCTCGCTGCACAACCCACTGACGCCTGTTCCCTGGTCGTGCAAAGTGCCGCCGGCCATATGGGTACATCCACCCACCAGCCCACACACTCCAGCCCACCCACCAACCCCCCCAAATGGCCACCACTCACCGGCGGGGCTGCACACAGCCCAGCCATGGGCGACACCCACAGTAGCCCCTGCAGGAAGGCACTGGACGGCGAAGATGGAGCACCAGTCACCGGTAACCCTGGCAGTATGTGTGGCCGCCAGTGCCAGAGGCCCCATGGCGCCGGGCACTGACAGAGCTAACGGTACGTGGGCAGGATGCTAGGGGGAATGGCAGGGGTGGGTGTGGGGATGGGCAGGGGGTATGTGGGGGCATGAGCTGCAGTGTAGCCCAGTGGACTGGTTGGGCACGGGGGAACGCACCATGCTAACATTTCAACCTTTCGCCCCCTGCAGACAATGGAATTCGGAATTCAACATAGAGTGGTGGCCTTCCTGCTGGTCGCCTGGGGTCGGTCTGGGCTGGGGAGGGGGGCTGGTGGAGATGGGATGTGCGTGCCATTGGCCTGGGGATGGTGTAATGGTGGCACAGTGGGTAGCACTGATCCATTACAGCTCCAGGGTCACAGGTTCAATTCCGGCCTCGGGTGACTGTCTTTGTGGAGTTTGCAGTTTCCCCCCGTGTCTGTGTGGGATTCCTCCGGGTGCTCCGGTTTCCACCCACAGTCCAAAGATGTGCAGGTGAATTGGTCTTGCTAAATTGCCCCTTAGTGTCCTAATGGTTAGCTGGCGTTACTGGGTACGGGGATAGGGTGGAGGTGTGGGCTTAAGTAGGGTGCACTTTCCAAGAGCTGATGCAGACGCGAATGGCCTCCTTCTGCACTGTAAATTCTGTGATTCTATGCACTGAAGCTGTACGAGCAGGAGCTGCTCGTGGAGGACGTTGGTACAGCGGAGCCTGTCCCAGAGGACCAGGAGGCAGCCAGTGAGGATAGGGAGCCATCCCCCAACAGGCCAAGGAGGAGGAGTTGCAAGTGAGGCGCCACATGGAGCCTCGTGTGTACTGGCAGAGCCTGACATTCGAGGACCTGCTGGACCGGGGATGCCATTAAAGACTCCAGCTGAGCAGGGTGACAGTTCGACACATCTGCCAGATCATGGCACCGCGGGGGAATGGGGAGGGCACCCACTTCTGGTGGCCATTAAGGTGAGTGGGGACATGACTGGAATCTCATAGTATTCGGTGTACAGGTGAATCCGTGCTGCCATGGAGGCCCTATACGCCCGGTCACCACAATACATCAAATTCAATGTGGACCGAGCCCACAAGGGTGCCCGGGCAGCAGGGTTCACCACCATCATGAGATGCCACGAGTCCAGGGGGTGATCAACAGGATGCATGTCACCTTCTGCGTGCGAGCTGGTCACTCCATCCATCACACAGTAGCACTAAACCCCTGGGGTGGCAGAGGTGGTCACGGTAGGGATGGTGGTGGTGGTGGGGTGGGGGGGCGGTGTGTGTGTGTAACACCAGAGAAGTGAGCTGGCTGAACTGTGGTCCTTGGGCCAAGCCCTCCCTTAAAGTACGCCCAGCCCCCCCCGTCCCCGTCCCCCCCCGTCCCCCATCCCTTGCACCCTCTCTGCAGCCAGCCCGGAACAGCTCTTCCCTTGCACCGGTCTGACAGAGCACCGAGGCACGTTATGCACAGCTGTTTAATGTGAACAAATATATACATGTTTGTGTCCTCGCCCCTATAACTAACCTGGACCATGCACCCTTTCGAACTGAACTGGTGTCTACCTTTCTAGCCTTACGGGCCCTAATGATGCATCTAGGTGGATCCCCAGATGGTCCATCAGGAGTGGAAGCGGCCTGCTGCAATTCCCGCCCTGTGACCTGGGTCTCCTTTGGCAGTTGTCTTCTAGGATGACTGGGCCTGAGTGGGCCTGGTTGCTGCTTGGTGTCCCAGGTGGCGTGGTGTCGCCCTATTCTACCCGCTGCCCGTCAGATGCGCCAGGGCTGGGGGGGGGGGGGGGGGGGAGAGGGTGAGGGAAGTCCAAGGCGCTGTGCCGTTCCGGAAGCTCCCCTGCGGGAGTCATTGGCATAGGCCCCATCACCTCCTCATCCCTCGAGCTGTCCGATGGCCCCCGGGCAATCCCATGGGACAGGTGTGCGAGTAGAGCTAACCCCTGAGGCTCCCCTGTCACCTGGCGCTGCCAGTCCTGTAGGTCCACGCCCGCCCCTGCCAGGGTCTTAATGCTCGCAGCCATGGAGCACAGGGAATGGACTACCTCCCTCTGTGACTGTGCCACATCACGCTGCAACTGTGCCACCTTCCTCTGGGTCTGTGCGATATCAGCCAGCACCCGGGCAATGCCGCTGATGCCTTCAGCCAGAATCTACCTGTTATGGGCCAGGGTTTAGAAAACTCCAAAGTATATCATGGAGTTCACCTGACCTACAACTGTTTGTTGATTTTGGTTATAATGAGCACAAGGGCCTGGATTTCAGATGTTATTCAACAGAGTTCTTAAGCACTTTTAATCAAAAACAAGCTACAAATTTAGTTAACATTTTTATAAACACACACAGTAAGCATTTTTATCAACTACAGACATAAATATCCCACACAGCTACAGTAATTTATGTATTACCCTTAATAAATTCCCCCCTTTAACTGTTCCAATTTAATAACAAGATCCCATGAACCAGAAACCACTTTTCAAAGGTGTTGCTCAGCACACAAGCACTCAAGACTTGGCTTGGATGCTCTTGTGTCTTTTCCAAAACAGCAGGCTTGAATTCCTTCCAGAAAACAGTTATTTATTTTCAAGTTATCAAGCAGTCAGGAATAAGAAGGGTGCAGTCACAATGTTTTAACGGTTGACTACAGGCTTCCCAACAGCCAGCGGGATATAGAGGAGCAGATAGGTAGACAGATTTTGGAAACGAGTAAAAACAACAGGGTTGTTGTAATGGGAGACTTCAACTTCCCCAATATTGACTGGGATTCACTTAGTGCTTGGATGGGGCAGAGTTTGTAAGGAGCATCCAGGAGAGCTTCTTAAAACAATATGTAGACAGTCCAACTAGAGAAGGGGCTTTACTGGACCTGGTATTGGGGAATGAGCCCGGCCAGGTGGTAGAAGTTTCAGTAGGGGAGCATTTTGGGAACAGTGACCACAATTCAGTAAGTTTTAAAGTGCTGGTGGGCAAGGATAAGAGTGGTCCTAGGGCGAATGTGCTAAATTGGGGGAGGGCTAATTATAATAATATTAGGCAGGAACTGAAGAACCTAGATTGGGGTGGATGTTTGAGGGTAAATCAACATTTGACATGTGGGAGGCTTTCAAATGTCAGTTGAAAGGAATTCAGGACTGGCATGTTCCTATGCGGAAGAAAGATAATTACGGCAAATTTTGGGAACCTTGGATAACGAGAGATATTGTAGGCCTCGTCAAAAAGAAAAAGGAGGCATTTGTCAGGGCTAGAAGGCTGGGAACAGACAAAGTCTGTGTGGAATTAAAGGAAAGTAGGAAGGAACTTAAGCAAGAAGTCAGGAGGGCTAGAAGAGGTCACAAAAAGTCATTGGCAAATAGGGTTAAGGAAAATCCCAAGGCTTTTTACATGTACATAAAAAGCAAGAGGGTAGCCAGAGAAAGGTTTGGCCCACTGAAGGATAGGCAAGGGAATCTATGTGTGGAGCCAGAGGAAATGGATGAGGTACTAAATTAATACTTTGCATTAGTATTCACCAAAGAGAAGGAATTGGTGGATGTTGAGTCTGGAGAAGGGTGTGCAGATAGCCTGGGTCACATTGAGATCCAAAAAGACGAGGTGTTGGGCGTCTTGAAAAATATTAAGATGGATAAGTCCCCAGGGCCTGATGGGATCTACCCCAGAATACTGAAGGAGGCTAGAGAGGAAATTGTTGAGGCCTTGACAGAAATCTTTGGATCCTCACTGTCTTCAGGTGATGGCCCGGAGGACTGGAGAATAGCCAATGTTGTTCCTTTGTTTAAGAAGGGTAGCAAGGATAATCCAGGGAACTACAGGCCGGTGAGCCTTACGTCAGTGGTAGGGAAATTACTGGAGAGAATTCTTCGAGACAGGATCTACTCCCATTTGGAAGCAAATGGATGTATTAGTGAGAGGCAGCATGGTTTTGTGAAGGGGTGGTCGTGTCTTACTAACTTGATAGAGTTTTTTGAAGAGGTCACAAAGATGATTGATGCAAGTAGGGCAGTGGATGTTGTCTATATGGACTTCAGTAAGGCCTTTGACAAGGTCCCTCATGGTAGACTGGTACAAAAGCTGAAGTCACACGGGATCAGGGGTGAGCTGGCAAGGTGGATACAGAACTGGCTAGGCCATAGAAGGCAGAGAGTAGCAATGGAAGGATGCTTTTCTAATTGGAGGGCTGTGACCAGTGGTGTTCCACAGGGATCAGTGCTGGGACCTTTGCTCTTTGTAGTATATATAAATGATTTGGAGGAAAATGTAACTGGTCTGATTCGTAAGTTTGCAGATGACACAAAGGTTGGTGGAATTGCGGATAGCGATGAGGACTGTCAGAGGATACAGCAGGATTTAGATCGTTTGGAGACTTAGGCGGAGAGATGGCAGATGGAGTTTAATCCGGACAAATGTGAGGTAATGCATTTTGGAAGGTCTAATGCAGGTAAGGAATATACAGTGAATGGTAGAACCCTCAAGAGTATTGAAAGTCAGAGAGATCTAGGTGTCCAGGTCCACAGGTCACTGAAAGGGGCAACACAGGTGGAGAAGGTAGTCAAGAAGGCATACGGCATGCTTGCCTTCATTGGCCGGGGCATTGAGTATAAGAATTGGCAAGTCATGTTGCAGCTGTATAGAACCTTATTTAGGCCACACTTGGAGTATAGTGTTCAATTCTGGTCGCCACACTACCAGAAGGATGTGGAGGCTTTAGAGAGGGTGCAGAAGAGATTTACCAGGATGTTGCCTGGTATGGAGGGCATTAGCGATGAGGAGCGGTTGAATAAACTTGGCTTGTTCTCACTGGAACGACGGAGGTTGAGGAGCGACCAGATAGAGGTCTACATACTTATGAGGGGCATAGACAGAGTGGATACTCAGAGACATTTCCCCAGGGTAGAGGGGTCAATTACTAGGGGGCATAGGTTTAAGGTGCAAGGAGCAAGATTTAGAGAAGATGTACGAGGCAAGTTTTTTACACAGAGGGTAGTGGGTGCCTTGAAGGAGGTGGTGGAAGCAGGGACGATAGTGACATCTTGACAAATACATGAATAGGATGGGAATAGAGGGATATGGACCCAGGAAGTGTAGAAGATTTTAGTTTAGACGGGCAGCATGGTCGGCACGGGCTTTGAGGGCTGAAGGGCCTGTTCCTGTGCTGTACTTTTCTTTGTTCTTTGTTCTTTGATATGGTGGAAGGGGGGATATGGGGGAAGGGGGGATATGGGGAAGGGGGATATGGGGGAAGGGGGGTATTGCGGAAGGGGGGTATTGCGGAAGGGGGATATGGGGAAGGGGGATATGGGTTAAGGGGGGATATGGGGAAGGGGGATATGGGGGAAGGGGATATGGGGTATATGGGGGAAAGGGGATATGGGGAAGGGGATATGGGGGTATAGGGGAAGGGGGATATGGGGGAAGTGGGATATGGGGGAGGGGGGACTTTGGGAGGGCAGGATATGGGGAAGGGGGGATAGGGCGAAGGGGGTTATGGGAGAAGCGGGATATGGGGGAAGGGGATATGGGGGAAAGGGGGATATGGGGGAAGGGGGGATATGGGGGAAGGGGATATGGAGGATGGGGGAATGGGAGATGGGGGTGTATGGGGGGCTATGGGCAAGAGGGGATATGGGGGAAGGGGGATATAGGGCAAGGGGGGATATGGGGGAAGGCGGGATATGGAGGGATATGGGGGAAGGGGGATATGGGGGAAGGGGAATATGGGGGAAGGGGGATATGGAGAAAGGGTGATATGGGGAAGGGAGGCAGGGAGGAAGGGGATATGGGAGATGGGGGATATGGGTGGATATGGGGAAGGGGGGATGTGGGGGAAGGGGAATATGGGGGAGGGGGATATGGGGAAGGGGTATATGGGGGAAGGGGGTATAGAGGGATATAGGGAAGGGGGATATGTAGGAAAGGGGATATGGGGAAGGGGATATGGGGCAAGGTGGGATATGTGGCAAGGGGATAGGGGGTAAGAGGGGATATGGGAGAAGGGGATATGGGGGAAGGGAGATATGGGTGAAGGGGGATATGGGAGAAGGGGGATATGGGGGAAGGGGAAATGGGGGATATGGGGGAAGGGGGATATGAGAGAGGGGGCATATGGGGGAAGGGGGATATGGGGGAGGGGGGATTTGGGGGAAGGGGGATATGGGGAAGGGGGATCTGGGGGAAGGGGGTATGGGGGGATATGGGGGAAAGGGTGACATGGGGAGGGGGGATTTGAGATGAGGGGGGATTTGGGGAAATGGGGGACAGACCCGGCCCATCAGGCATACAATGCCCCCAGGACTTTCCAGGGCAGCCATGTGCCAGGGAGAGACCCGGAGCACCAGGTGAATGCTGCCCCTAGGATATGGGGGTAGGGAGATATGGGGGAAGGGAAGGTATGGGGGGAATATGGGGGAAGGGGAGGTATGGGGGAATATGGGGGAAGGGGGATTTGGGGGAGGGGGGATTTTGAGAGGGCAGGATATGGGGAAGGGAGGTTAGGGGGAAGGGAGATATGGGGGAAGGGGGATATGGGGGAAGGGGGATATGGGGGAAATTGGATATGGAGGAAGGGGGATATGGGGGAAGGGGATAGGGGGATATGGGGAAAGGGGATATGGGGAAGGGGATAGGGGGATATGGGGTAAGGGGGATATGGGAGATGGGGGCATATGGGGCTATGGGGCAAGGGGGGATATGGGGGAAGGGGATATGGGGAAGCGGGGATATTGGGGAAGGAGGATATGGGGAAGGGGATATGGGGGAAGGGGATATGGGGAAGGGGGAATATGGGGAAAGGAGATATGGGTGAAGGGGGTATGAGGGATATGTGGGAAGGGGAAATGGGGGATTATGGGGAAGTGGTGATATGGGGGAAGGGGGGATATGGGTGAAGGGGGATATGGGAGAAGGGGATATGGGGAAGGGAGATATGGGGATATGGGAGAAGGGGATATGGGGGAAGGTTATATGGGGATATGGGTGAAGGGGGATATGGGGAAGGGGGATATGGGGGAAGGGGGATATGAGAGAGGGGGCATATGGGGGAAGGGGGATATGGGGGAAGGGGGGATATGGGGAGGGGGATTTGGGGGAAGGGGGATATGGGGGAAGGGGGGATCTGGTGGAAGGGGGATATGGGGGAAGGGGGAATATGGGGATATGGCGGAAGTGGTGATATGGGGTAGTGGGATATGGGGGAAGGGGGATATGGAGGATATGGGGGAAGTGGTGATATGTGGGAAGGGAGATATGGGGGAAGGGGGAATATGGGTGAAGGGGCGATACGGGGGAAGGGGGATATGGGGAAGGGGATATAGGGGAAGGGGGGTATGGGGAGGGGGATTTGGGGGAAGGGGGATATGCGGGAAGGGGGGATCTGGGGGAAGAGGGATATGGGAGAAGGGATATGGGTGGATATGGGAAAGGGGATATGGAGAAGGGGGATATGGAGAAAGGGGGGATATGGGGGAAGGTGATATAGGGGATATGGGGGAAGGGGGGATATGGGGAAAGGGGGAATATGGGGATATGGGGGACGGAGGATATAGGGGGATATGGGGGAAGGGGGATATGGGGGAAGGGGGATATGGGGGAAGGGTGGATATGGGGAGGGGGGATATGGGGGAAGGGGTGATATGGGGGAAGGGGATATGAGGAAGGCGGATATGGGGGAAGGGGGCTATGGGGGATATGGGGGAAGGGGGGATATGGGGAAGGGGGATATGGGGAGGGGGGATATGGGGGAAGGGGTGATATGGGGGAAGGGGATATGGGGGAAGGTGGATATGGGGAAGGGGGCTATGGGGGATATGGGGGGTTATGGGGAAGGGGTGACATGGGGAAGGGGATATGGGGAAGGGGGTTATGGGGGGATATGGGGGAAGGGGGGAAAAGGGAAAGGGGGATATGGGGCAGGGGGGATTTAGGGGAGAAAGCGGTGACAGACCCGGCCCAACAGGCGTATGACACCCCTAGGACTTTCCAGGGCAGCCACCTGCCAGGAAGAGACCCGGAGCACAAGGCGGACGCCACCCCCAGGACGTTCCAGGGCGGCCACGAGCCTGGGACAGACCCGGAACACCACGTGGATGCCGCCCACATCTAGTGCGAGTGCGGCAAACCCGGTGGGCCACACCCAGCAACGAGGAGGGCAGCCACAACAACAGGTCCCCATTGCAGCCGACCCAGGACACTGAAGCACAGGACGCTGACGCACAGGACCCTGATGCACAGGACACTGACGCCCAGGACACTGACGCACAGGACACTGACGCACAGGACCCTGACGCACAGGACACTGACGCACAGGACACTGACGCACAGGACCCTGACGCACAGGACACCGACACACAGGACACTGACACACAGGACACTGACGCACAGGACACTGACGCACAGGACCCTGACGCACAGGACACTGACACCCAGGACACTGACGCACAGGACACTGACGCACAGGACACCGACGCACAGGACACTGACGCACAGGACACTGACGCACAGGACACTGACACACAGGACACTGACGCACAGGACACCGACGCACAGGACACCGACGCACAGGACACCGACACACAGGACACTGACGCACAGGACTTTGACGCACAGGACACTGACGCACAGGACACCAACGCACAGGACACTGACGCACAGGACCCTGACGCACAGGACACCGACACACAGGACACTGACGCACAGGACACTGAAGCACAGGACCCTGACGCACAGGACACTGACGCACAGGACACCGACGCACAGGACACTGACGCACAGGACACTGAAGCACAGGACCCTGACGCACAGGACACCGACACACAGGACACTGACACACAGGACACTGAAGCACAGGACACTGACGCACAGGACACTGACGCACAGGACACTGACGCACAGGACACTGACGCACAGGACACTGAAGCACAAGACACTGACGCACAGGACCCTGACGCACAGGACCCTGACGCACAAGACACTGACGCACAGGACACTGACGCACAGGACACTGAAGCACAAGACACTGACGCACAGGACACTGACGCACAGGACCTTGACGCACAGGACACTGACGCACAGGACACCGACGCACAGGACACTAACACACAGGACCCTAACACACAGGACACTGACACACAGGACCCTAACACACAGGACACCGACACCCAGGACACCGACACCCAGGACACTGACGCACAGGACACTGACACACAGGACACTGACACACAGGACCCTGACACACAGGACACTGACACACAGGACACTGACACACAGGACCCTAACACAGAGGACACTGACACACAGGACACTGACACACAGGACCCTAACACACAGGACACTGACACACAGGACACTGACACACAGGACACTGACACACAGGACCCTGACACACAGGACACTGACACACAGGACCCTAACACACAGGACACTGACGCACAGGACACTGACACACAGGACACTGACACACAGGACCCTGACACACAGGACACTGACACACAGGACACTGACACACAGGACACTGACACACAGGACCCTAACACAGAGGACACTGACACACAGGACACTGACACACAGGACCCTAACACACAGGACACTGACACACAGGACACTGACACACAGGACACTGACACCCAGGACACTGACGCCCAGGACACTGACACACAGGACACTAACACACAGGACCCTAACACACAGGATACTGACACACAGGACACTGACACACAGGACACTGACACCCAGGACACTGACACCAGGACACTGACACACAGGACACCGACACCCAGGACACTGACACCAGGACATAGAACATAGAACATAGAACGATACAGCGCAGTACAGGCCCTTCGGCCCACGATGTTGCACCGAAACAAAAGCCATCTAACCTACACTATGCCATTATCATCCATATGTTTATCCAATAAATTTTTAAATGCCCTCAATGTTGGCGAGTTCACTACTGTAGCAGGTAGGGCATTCCACGGCCTCACTACTCTTTGCGTAAAGAACCTACCTCTGACCTCTGTCCTATATCTATTACCCCTCAGTTTAAAGTTATGTCCCCTCGTGCCAGCCATTTCCATCCGCGGGAGAAGGCCCTCACTGTCCACCCTATCCAACCCCGTGATCATTTTGTATGCCTCTATTAAGCCTCCTCTTAACCTTCTTCTCTCCAACGAAAACAACCTCAAGTCCATCAGCCTTTCCTCATAAGATTTTCCCTCCATACCAGGCAACATCCTGGTAAATCTCCTCTGCACCCGCTCCAAAGCCTCCACGTCCTTCCTATAATGCGGTGACCAGAACTGTACGCAATACCCCAAATGTGGCAGTACCAGAGTTCTGTACAGCTGCAACATGACCTCCCGACTCCGGAACTCAATCCCTCTACCAATAAAGGCCAACACTCCATAGGCCTTCTTCACAACCCTATCAACCTGGGTGGCAACTTTCAGGGATCTATGTACATGGACACCTAGATCCCTCTGCTCATCCACACTTTCAAGAACTTTACCATTAGCCAAATATTCCGCATTCCTGTTATTCCTTCCAAAGTGAATCACCTCACACTTCTCTACATTAAACTCCATTTGCCACCTCTCAGCCCAGCTCTGCAGCTTATCTATATCCCTCTGTAACCTGCTACATCCTTCCACACTATCGACAACACCACCGACTTTAGTATCGTCTGCAAATTTACTCACCCACCCTTCTGCGCCTTCCTCTAGGTCATTGATAAAAATGACAAACAGCAACGGCCCCAGAACAGATCCTTGTGGTACTCCACTTGTGACTGTACTCCATTCTGAACATTTCCCATCAACCACCACCCTCTGTCTTCTTTCAGCTAGCCAATTTCTGATCATCATCTCTAAATCACCCTCAATCCCCAGCCTCCGTGTTTTCTGCAATAGCCTACCGTGGGGAACCTTATCAAACGCTTTGCTGAAATCCATATACACCACATCAACTGCTCTACCCTCATCTACCTGTTCAGTCACCTTCTCAAAGAACTCAATAAGGTTTGTGAGGCATGACCTACCATGCTGACTATCCCTGATCATATTATTCCTATCTAGATGATTATAAATCTTGTCTCTTATAATCCCCTCCAAGACTTTACCCACTACAGACGTGAGGCTCACCGGTCTATAGTTGCCGGGGTTGTCTCTGCTCCCCTTTTTGAACAAAGGGACCACATTTGCTGTCCTCCAGTCCTCTGGCACTATTCCTGTAGCCAATGATGACATAAAAATCAAAGCCAAAGGTCCAGCAATCTCTACCCTGGCCTCCCAGAGAATCCTAGGATAAATCCTATCAGGTCCCGGGGACTTATCTATTTTCAGCCTGTCCAGAATTGCCAACACCTCTTCCCTACGTACCTCAATGCCATCTATTCTATTAGCCTGGGGCTCAGCATTCTCCTCCACAACATTATCTTTTTCCTGAGTGAATACTGACGAAAAATATTCATTTAGTATCTCGCCTATCTCTTCAGACGCCACACACAATTTCCCATCCCTGTCCTTGACTGGTCCTACTCTTTCCCTAGTCATTCGCTTATTCCTGACATACCTATAGAAAGCTTTTGGGTTTTCCTTGATCCTTCCTGCCAAATACTTCTCATGTCCCCTCCTTGCTCGTCTTAGCTCTCTCTTTAGATCCTTCCTCGCTACCTTGTAACTATCCATCGCCCCAACTGAAACTTCACACCTCATCTTCACATAGGCCTCCTTCTTCCTCTTAACAAGAGATTCCACTTCCTTGGTAAACCACGGTTCCCTCGCTCGACGCCTTCCTCCCTGTCTGACCGGTACATACTTATCAAGAACACGCAGTAGCTGATCCTTGAACAAGCCCCACTTATCCAGTGTGCCCAACACTTGCAGCCTACATCTCCACCTTATCCCCCCCAAGTCACGTCTAATGGCATCATAATTGCCCTTCCCCCAGCTATAACTCTTGCCCTGCGGTGTATACTTATCCTTTTCCATCATTAACGTAAACGTCACGGAATTGTGGTCACTGTCCCCAAAGTGCTCTCCTACCTCCAAATCCAACACCTGGCCTGGTTCATTACCCAAAACCAAATCCAATGTGGCCGCGCCTCTTGTTGGCCTGTCAACATATTGTTTCAGGAAACCCTCCTGCACACACTGTACAAAAAACGACCCATCTATTGTACTCGAACTATATCTTTTCCAGTCAATATTTGGAAAGTTAAAGTCTCCCATAATAACTACCCTGTTACTTTCGCTCTTATCCAGAATAATCTTCGCCATCCTTTCCTCTACATTCCTAGAACTATTAGGAGGCCTATAAAAAACTCCCAACAGGGTGACCTCTCCTTTCCTGTTTCTAACTTCAGCCCATACTACCTCGGAAGAAGAGTCCCCATCTAGCATCCTCTCCGCCACCGTAATACTGCTCTTGACTAACAGCGCCACACCTCCCCCTCTTTTGCCTCCTTCTCTGAGCTTACTAAAACACCTAAACCCCGGAACCTGCAACATCCATTCCTGTCCCTGCTCTATCCATGTCTCCGAAATGGCCACAACATCGAAGTCCCAGGTACCAACCCATGCTGCCAGTTCCCCTACCTTGTTTCGTATACTCCTGGCATTGAAGTAGACACACTTCAAACCACCTACCTGAACACTGGCCCCCTCCTGCGACGTCAAATCTGTGCTCCTGACCTCTATACTCTCATTCTCCCTTACCCTAAAACTACAATCCAGGTTCCCATGCCCCTGCTGCATTAGTTTAAACCCCCCCAAAGAGCACTAACAAATCTCCCCCCCAGGATATTTGTGCCCCTCAGGTTCAGATGTAGACCATCCTGTCTGTAGAGGTCCCACCTTCCCCAGAAAGAGCCCCAGTTATCCAGAAATCTGACACACAGGACACCGACACCCAGGACACTGACACACAGGACACTGACACACAGGACACTGACGCCCAGGACACTGACGCACAGGACACTGATGCACAGGACACTGACACACAGGACACTGACGCCCAGGACACTGACGCCCAGGACACTGACGCACAGGACACTGACGCACAGGACACTGACGCACAGGACCCTGACGCACAGGACACTGACGCACAGGACACTGACGCACAGGACCCTGACGCACAGGACACTGACGCACAGGACACTGACGCACAGGACACTGACGCACAGGACACTGACGCACAGGACAATGACGCACAGGACACTGACGCACAGGACACCGACGCCCAGGACACTGACACACAGGACCCACCCTAACACACAGGACCCTAATACGCAGGACACTGACGCACAGGACCCTAACACACAGGACCCACCCTAACACACAGGACCCTAATACACAGGACACTGACGCACACAACACCCACACACAGGGGACGGATTGACAGGAATCACCTCTCCAGGGGACCCCGGACTTCGGATGAGGAGCACACCATTACACCACTGCTGTCTCCTACACCCTCCACCATCGCAGAGACACTCACCTCGGTTGGGCACTTTAGCGATGAAGCATCTGGGATACTAACTGGAGCGCACAACACAGCCGTCCCGGTACAGCAGGTGGAGGCAGGAGCAGCCGAGGGGCCGGGTGGTCGGAGGGCAGCCCGGCGCAGGCAACCATCTGCCGCCCAGACGGGTCCCGGGTTCCTGGAGTTACCACACCCACCCGTAGACCCGATGCAGTCAGAGACCCAGGGACGATCGAAGGAGATGACGGCCGGCTTGCGGCAGCTGCAGACGAAGGTGGAGGAGTCCACCCACGTGTAGGAGCAGGTAGTGGTGCTGGTCATGCGTGCCACCCAGGCCGAAACCGCACGGGTGGCGTCCGCGGTGGAGGCAATGGGTACGACGGTGTCCGACATGGGGAGCAGTATGCAAGGCCTGGGGCTTTCTGTGCAGGCGGAGTCCGTGGCCCAGGACATGGCTGCCCTCTCACAGGCAGCCTTGAGCCAGAGCCAGCAGCAGATCGCAGAGGCCCTCAACGCCGTGGCCCAGGCTCAGCAGGCCATCGCTTAGGGCATCGGCGCCATTGCCCAGGTGCTGGCCGGCATCGCCCAGTCACAGACAGGGATGGCCAACTCCCTGAGCTCCATGGCTGCAAACTTGCAGACCCTTGCTGATACCAGTGCGGGCCTCCAGGACTGACAGCGGCAGGTGTCGGGGGGGCTCGGGTGCTCAGTCCGTTCGCATCCCCAACCCATGTAGAGGCCCGAGGGCCATCGGGCACCCCGAGGGATGAGGAGGTATCTGGAACCCCCTGTAGGGGAAGTTCCGGAACACCGCAACACCTTGGACTCCCCCCCCACCTCCGTCCCAGGTGCATCTGGTGGGCAACAGGCAGAACAGGCTGGCACCACGCCATCCCAGTCGCCCGAGCCGCAGCCTGGCCCATCTAGGCTGGGCTGCCCCAGGAAACGGCCGCCAAAGGGGTCCCGAGTCACAGGGCAGGAATCACAGGATTCCATCTCCAGTTCTGTTGCACCGTGCACCTAGATGTAGTCCTTAGACCCGAAAGGCTAAAAAATTAGACACTGAGTAAGTTGACACGGGTGCAGGGCACAGATTAGTTATAGGGGCTAGGGCACGTGTATAAACTGTTTGTTATTAAAATCACTTTCGCACCTACAGAAGCTGCCATTGTGCTCTGTCCGAAGCATGCGAGGGTGTGGTGTGAGGTGAGCGGCAGTAGGTGTATGAGGGGTGATAGAACGTCGGCCTGAGGTGAGTGTGCCCCCCCACTCCCCACAGGTCACCCTCACCATCCCCCCCGGGCAGAGGACGGGACCGTGCGCTGCAGTGTCACGGCCGCATGCAGGGATGGTCCGGGTGGATGGTGGTACTGTGCCCATGGGTCTGACAGTGTCCAACGATGTAGAGCCAGGAGCTCATCGCAGGGTGGGTTGTCATCATCCTCCATGGCCTGCAATAGACACGCTTCCACCGGCGACCGTGTGACCCCGGCCCGTCTGCCGCAGGTGGGTGTGCAATGGAGAGGTGGTATGCATGCGGGTGGGGTGCAGGTTGTTGGTGTTGGGTGGGTGGGGTGAAGGTGATTGGTGTTGGGTGGGTGGGGTGAAGGTGATTGGTGTTGGGTGGGTGGGGTGAGGGTGGTTGGTGTTGGGTGGGTGGGTGGGGTGAGGGTGGTTGGTGTTGGGTGGGTGGGGTGAGGGTGGTTGGTGTTGGGTGGGTGGGGTGAAGGTGATTGGTGTTGGGTGGGTGGGGTGAGGGTGGTTGGTGTTGGGTGGGTGGGGTGAGGGTGGTTGGTGTTGGGTGGGTGGGTGGGGTGAAGGTGATTGGTGTTGGGTGGGTGGGGTGAGGGTGGTTGGTGTTGGGTGGGTGGGGTGAGGGTGGTTGGTGTTGGGTGGGTGGGGTGAGGGTGGTTGGTGTTGGGTAGGTGGGGTGAGGGTGGTTGGTGTTGGGTGGGTGGGGTGAGGGTGGTTGGTGTTGGGTGGGTGGGGTGAGGGTGGTTGGTGTTGGGTGGGTGGGGTGAGGGTGGTTGGTGTTGGGTGGGAGGGGTGAGGGTGGTTGGTGTTGGGTGGGTGGGGTGAGGGTGGTTGGTGTTGGGTGGGTGGGGTGAGGGTGGTTGGTGTTGGGTGGGTGGGGTGAGGGTGGTTGATGTTGGGTGGGTGGGGGTGGTTGGTGTTGGGTGGGTGGGGTGAGGGTGGTTGGTGTTGGGTGGGTGGGTGGGATGAGGGTGGTTGGTGTTGGGTGGGTGGGGTGAGGGTGGTTGGTGTTGGGTGGGTGGGGTGAGGGTGGTTGGTGTTGGGTGGGTGGGGTGAGGGTGGTTGGTGTTGGGTGGGTGGGGTGAGGGTGGTTGGTGTTGGGTGGGTGGGGTGAGGGTGGTTGGTGTTGGGTGGGTGGGGTGAGGGTGGTTGGTCTTGGGTGGGTGGGGTGAGGGTGGTTGGTGTTGGGTGGGTGGGGTGAGGGTGGTTGGTGTTGGGTGGGTGGGGTGAGGGTGGTTGATGTTGGGTGGGTGGGGTGAGGGTGGTTGGTGTTGGGTGGGTGGGGTGAGGGTGGTTGGTGTTGGGTGGGTGGGTGGGATGAGGGTGGTTGGTGTTGGGTGGGTGGGGTGAGGGTGGTTGGTGTTGGGTGGGTGGGGTGAGGGTGGTTGGTGTTGGGTGGGTGGGGTGAGGGTGGTTGGTGTTGGGTGGGTGGGTTGGATGAGGGTGGTTGGTGTTGGGTGGGTGGGGTGAGGGTGGTTGGTGTTGGGTGGGTGGGGTGAGGGTGGTTGGTGTTGGGTGGGTGGGGTGAGGGTGGTTGGTGTTGGGTGGGTGGGGTGAGGGTGGTTGATGTTGGGTGGGTGGGGTGAGGGTGGTTGGTGTTGGGTGGGTGGGGTGAGGGTGGTTGATGTTGGGTGGGTGGGGTGAGGGTGGTTGGTGTTGGGTGGGTGGGGTGAGGGTGGTTGGTGTTGGGTGGGTGGGGTGAGGGTGGTTGGTGTTGGGTGGGTGGGGTGAGGGTGGTTGGTGTTGGGTGGGTGGGGTGAGGGTGGTTGGTGTTGGGTGGGTGGGGTGAGGGTGGTTGGTGTTGGGTGGGTGGGGTGAGGGTGGTTGGTGTTGGGTGGGTGGGGTGAGGGTGGTTGGTGTTGGGTGGGTGGGGTGAGGGTGGTTGGTGTTGGGTGGGTGGGGTGAGGGTGGTTGGTGTTGGGTGGGTGGGGTGAGGGTGGTTGGTGTTGGGTGGGTGGGGTGAGGGTGGTTGGTGTTGGGTGGGTGGGGTGAGGGTGGTTGGTGTTGGGTGGGTGGGGTGAGGGTGGTTGGTGTTGGGTGGGTGGGGTGAGGGTGGTAGGCTGGTGCCGTGGTGTGCAGTCTGTGCTCATACTCGCCCTATCTGACGGGTACTGGAGGGCCCCTCGAGGGGGGCATACCTCGAACATGCTGGATGAAAGATTGCGCCAATATGAATGAGTCATGTACAGACGTGCGGGCTCCTCATGCGGTGGTCACAGACCACCTGCACGTTCATGGAATAGGTCCCCTTCCTATTCGTGAACACAGCCCTGTTATCTGCAGGTGGCCATGGCAACGAAGCCCGCTGCCTGGGCATCCTGGCTGGCCCGGTCCACAGGGAACTGGATGTCGTGGTCCGCAAGGGC
Source organism: Scyliorhinus torazame (assembly GCF_047496885.1). Classification (NCBI taxonomy): domain Eukaryota; kingdom Metazoa; phylum Chordata; class Chondrichthyes; order Carcharhiniformes; family Scyliorhinidae; genus Scyliorhinus; species Scyliorhinus torazame. Next base: position 99,987,817 of record NC_092719.1, read on the forward strand.
ATATAGGGCATCTGTCACGGCACGGATGCACCGGTGCACCGATGCCTGTGAGATGCCGGACAGGTCCCCACTCGGCGCCTGGAATGACCCCATGGCATAGACGTTCAGGGCCACCGTAACCTTGACGGCCACAGGGAGAGGGTGTCCTCCCCCAGTGCCACGCGGTGCCAGGTATGCCATCAGCTAGCAGATGTGTGCCACAGTCTCCCGTATAATCATCTGGAAAGGAATAATTTGATTAGAGATAGTCAACACGGTTTTGTGAAGGGTAGGTTGTGCCTCACAAACCTTATTGAGTTCTTTGAGAAGGTGACCAAACAGGTGGATGAGGGTAAAGCAGTTGATATGGTGTATATGGATTTCAGTAAAGCGTTTGATAAGGTTCCCCACGGTAGGCTACTGCAGAAAATACGGAGGCATGGGATTCAGGGTGATTTAGCAGTTTGGATCAGAAATTGGCTAGCTGGAAGAAGGCAAAGGGTGGTCGTTGATGGGAAATGTTCAGACTGGAGTCCAGTTACTAGTGGTGTACCACAAGGATCTGTTTTGGGGCCACTGCTGTTTGTCATTTTTATAAATGACCTGGAGGAGGGCGTAGAAGGATGGGTGAGTAAATTTGCAGATGACACTAAAATCGGTGGAGTTGTGGACAGTGCGGAAGGATGTTACAAGTTACAGAGGGACATAGATAAGCTGCAGCGCTGGGCTGAGAGGCGGCAAATGGAGTTTAATGCAGAAAAGTGTGAGGTGATTCATTTTAGAAGGAATAACAGGAAGACAGAGTACTGGGCTAATGGTAAGATTCTTGGCAGTGTGGATGAGCAGAGAGATCTCAGTGTCCATGTACATAGATCTCTGAAAGTTGCCACCCAGGTTGAGAGGGTTGTTAAGAAGGCGTATGGTGTGTTAGCTTTTATTGGTAGAGGGATTGAGTTTTGGAGCCATGAGGTCATGTTGCAGCTGTACAAAACTCTGGTGCGGCCGCATTTGGAGTATTGTGTGCAATTCTGATCGCCGCATTATAGGAAGGATGTGGAAGCATTGGAAAGGGTGCAGAGGAGATTTACCAGAATGTTGCCTGGTATGGAGGGAAGATCTTATGAGGAAAGGCTGAGGGACTTGAGGCTGTTTTCGTTTGAGAGAAGAAGGTTAAGAGGTGACTTAGTTGAGGCATACAAGATGATCAGAGGATTGGATAGGGTGGACAGTGAGAGCCTTTTTCCTCGGATGGTGATGTCTAGCACGAGGGGACATAGCTTTAAATTGAGGAGAGATAGATACAGGACAGATGTCAGAGGTAGGTTCTTTACTCAGAGAGTAGTAAGGGCGTGGAATGCCCTGCCTGCAACAGTAGTGGACTCGCCAACACTAAGGGCATTCCAATGGTCATTGGATAGACATATGGACGATAAGGGAATAGTGTAGATGGGCTTTAGAGTGGTTTCACAGGTCGGCGCAACATCGAGGGCTGAAGGGCCTGTACAGCGCTGTAATGTTCTATGTTCTATGTACATCCGGCGTCTCCTCCTGCATGCCCCATCCGTGAGGTCATATGACTGGTTGACGCCGTTAAATAGGTGGTTTGATTTACGCCGGCTCAGTCCACCATTGTTGCAGTCTGTCTTTTAAATGCACCCCTTTGATGCTACATACAGTCTCCTGCTGCGGCCGGGGACCCGGCCATTCTTTGGCTGTTTTTGGCAGGGGATTCACTCGGCGCCGGTGCTAGCCCCTCACTGATGCCGATTTTTTGGTTGTAAAAAACCACACATGCTTCGCTGGCGCCGGTACTGGCACTTCGCTGCTGAAAAAGAGAATCCAGCTCCCGGTATATTGAAACAAACTTTATGACTAACACAGTATTAAACTATCATAACATCACAGAAATATAAATGGGAGGGGCACAGGAGCCGGGTGTACGAGGACATTGCGGCAGACCTGGCAAAGCGCCGGGCGGAATTTAACACAGCCAAGGCGGCCCTTTATAAGAACAGTATGCGGTTTGGGATGGTGTTGTGGTAGTCACCACTAACTGTATATTAGATGTAGTACCTGTATATTAGATGTTGTATGGTAAGGCTCCTGTACTAGAGGTACAGGAGTAAATCCCTGCCTGCTGGCTCCGCCCAGTAGGTGGCGTATAAATGTGTGTGCACACCGGTGCTGCAGCCATTCTGGTTCCAGCTACAGGAGGCACAGCATCTGTGCTCAATAAAGCCTCGATTATTCACTACTCTCGTCCTTGTAGTAATTGATAGTGCATCAATTTATTGAGCACAGATTTTACAGTGGTGATGGAACTTCGTATCAAGCCTGATCGCCTACAGCTGCACCCGCAAACAGCCAATGCCACGTCGGCCTTCGACCACTGGCTAGCCTGCTTCGAACGTTACCTCCAATCATCGGCTGAATGACTCTCGGACGCACAGAAGCTCCAGGTCCTTTATTCACGGGTGAGTCCTGATATTTTTCCCCTTATCCGGGATGCGCCCACTTACACTGAAGCAATGGAACTCCTGAAAGGACATTATGTTCGGCCGGTTAACAAACTCTACGGCAGGCACCTCCTATCCACAAGACAGCAACTCTCCGGTGAGTCCTTAGACGATTTCTGGAGTGCCCTGCACATCCTGGCGAGGAACTGTGACTGCCAGGCAGTTTCGGCAGTCGAGCATACAGAACTTTTAATCAGAGACACTTTTGTTACGGGCATGTGGTCGGCGTACATCCGCCAGCGCCGATTGGAAGGGGGTACGCTTGACCTTGCGGCAACCAGGCAACCCGCGAATTTGCTAACAATAGCCTCCCGTAACGTACAGTCGTACGCCCCCGGCCACACGGCACCCTCATGGACATCGTGGGCCCCACCAGCTACCGCCCCCAGCCCACCCCAAGCCTGCGCCACGTGGCGCCAGCCAACTCCGGGGGGCCCAAATGCTACTTCTGCGGGCAGACCAAACACCCCCGGCAGCGCTGCCCGGCGCGGAGCGCAACCTGCAAGACCTGCGGAAAGAAGGGACATTTTGCTGCTGTGTGCCAGGCCCGGTCGATGGCTGCTGTTGCTAGGCCCAGCGTTCCTACACCCCCCATGTGCAACCCATGGGTGCTGCCATCTTCTTCTCTACAGACCACGTGTGGCCTGTGGACGCCGCCACCTTTAACGCCACCCGCCGTGGGCGCCGCCATCTTCGGCGCCATTTTGGACGGCGCCTCAGGACCCCTGCTCGTCGGGAACTTCGTCTGGCCGTTCATTGCCTGCCACCACCGCCGACCAGCCCGGGACCTACCAGCACCAGCCGCAGCTCGCCTCGATCACCCTCGACTAGTCCCGGCCTCACAACTTCGCAACCGCGATGCCTACGGTAAAAATCGATGGGCACAAGACTTCCTGCCTTCTTGACTCTGGGAGCACGGAAAGCTTCATCCACCCTCTACGGTAAGGCGCTGCTCCCTTGTGGTACACCCCGTTACCCAGAGAATCTCCCTGGCCTCCGGATCTCATTCCGTGGAAATCCAGGGGTGCTGCATCGCGACCCTCGCCATCCAGGGCGTAGAGTTCAGCAACTTCCGTCTGTACGTCCTCCCCAACCTCTGCGCTGCCCTGTTACTCAGTCTGGATTTCCAATGCAATCTCCAAAGCTTAACTTTAAAATTCGGCGGACCCCTCACCGTATGCGGCCTCACGGCCCTTAAGGTCGATCCACCTTCCTTGTTTGCAAAACTCACCCCGGATTGCAAACCCGTCGCCACCAGGAGCAGACGGTACAGTGCCCAGGACAGGACCTTCATAAGGTCGGAGGTCCAGCGGCTACTGCAGGAAGGGGTCATTGAGGCCAGCAACAGCCCCTGGAGAGCCCAAGTGGTGGTGGTGAAAACTGGGGAGAAACACAGAATGGTCATTGACTACAGTCAGACCATCAATCGGTACACGCAGCTCGACGCGTACCCCCTCCCACGCATATCTGATGTGGTCAATCAGATTGCACAGTACCGGGTCTTTTCCACAGTGGACCTAAAATCTGCCTACCACCAGCTCCCCTATGTTGCTCTTTTTAGCCTTAGTCTATTTGCTCTGATTACGTCAACTTTGCTCACGAGTCACCAGGTATCTTTCTGATACCACCACGTGATTCAAGTTCAGGTTGTGATTAATAATACAGCACACCGCTTAGTAAGGATTAAAACAACGGTCATTTATTATATACAACGAGCAATATTAATACCCTAATACTACTTTCTATATAATAAACCTATCACTACTGGCCAATACTTAACTTAGGAAGAGCACACCAGGTCAGGGAAACGAATGGCTTGTCCAATCAGATCTGGCCCGCGGGATTCAAAAGGCTGTTACAGGTCGGTGGCTAGGTGTCTCTACCGGATAGCGATTGCTGGATTCAAACTTACAGTTGCCGGTTGCTGGTCTTGCGAAGGTCTCGAGCAGGCGAAGAGGAGAGAGAGAGAGATCTGAACTTGGCCCCTCACTTTTATCGGGCCCAGGGGCTTCCCGCCTCCCGGGTCGGCCCTTGACCCTGAGTCCCAAGTGATTGGATCTGTCCCCAATCCCTGGGGCCGATGTATCCAATGGTGGGACGATTCCTCGATCGGGGGGTGGTCGTTCACCTGTCTTTGTCTCGGCCCCTGCTGGCGCCGAGAGGTCTGGATCGGCTTTCAATTGCTAATTTGTTGCAATTGTTCCCGGGGATAGCTGATTTAACTGCAGATGTCTGGATAGATGGGCTGCAAACAGTCCTGAATGTAACTGCAAATATCTGGGTTGATGGGCTGTTGATCGCCTTGAGTATCGATCTGGGCTAACTTCCCCAGAGCCGAATATGCAATACTGTCTGCAGCTGCCTGCTTGTGTCTTGTTAGCTGCTTTTCCCAGCAGTCTTTCAAACTGGGTTTTGGCCAGATTAATCGGAACGCAGCCATTTTACGTGGCTACAATCCTGCCTTGTGATCCTAACGCGAAGCGTGAAGGATCACATAAATTTTGTCCTCTTCGTTCCCTGACCGGGGGGGGGGGGGGGGGGAGGCCGGGGGGGCACCTCCTACATGGCCACTACTCTGACCCTAGCTATGCACAAAAAGTTACCTAAACAATTCTTGAGGGTGCTATGTCAGGCAGGGGCATGTATCTATAAAAAAAATAAACTGGGAACCTCTAATTTTACCTAAACAATTCTTCAAGCATTATACAATCTTATCTCTCTAAACATACAATAACAATCACAACATTTAATATACTCTTTCCTGGCTTGGCAGTCAAGCTCAGGATCATACATTTCCATACATTTTCTTTCTATTTACAGGAAAAACCGCCAGTGCATGTTTTATTATTCATATGTTGCGGGGGTCTGGGGTCTGGTCATAGCCGAATATCGGGGATCGGATCCGATAGACCGGGGTTCGAGCGCGGTACGCTCTCCTTTTCCACTTCCGGAGGCGCATGGTCTGTACTGCACAACTGAGTATAGCCAATGCCAACAGTGCCTCAATGATGTACGATAAGGAGTACCAAGTTATGAGCTTGGCACACCAGGATAATGCAGCGTGGTTGGTGACTGGGCCCTCGGTACTACGGGGCAGTGAAGTGTTAACAATAAAGGGGTTTGGAGTGATGGGGTCCGCGTTCCCGCGCAACCAAAAGTCCAGCACAAACATGTTGAGCACGAAGAAAGGAGTCCTCATGGCTGTCTTTCTTTCCTTTTCCTGTGTTCGCTGGTTTTCTCCGGACTTGGAGCTTCTGGAGTTCTGTAAGACAAGCGTAGTGTGTGTAAATACTTTGGTTTAATATCTGGTGTGTTAGTGCGTCTGTCCTTCTTGGGGCCAATTAAACCCTTATAATTGTTCACAGTATGTGACTCTCCCCCCATTTTTTTTTTTCAAAACAAATGTTTGGACACGGCACACTTCCCAATGGTGGACCAGTGCTAACTTTATCATCCAAATGCTCTAGGATGTAAATAGCATGTGGCAGCAACACAAAGGTTGCCTAAATAAAATAAACTGTTTTTGAAAGAAAAGTTCGAATGAGGTGCGTGTGGGCCACGACGGGTAAGGCTTGGGTGGAGTCCCCGGGTAGGACGGCTACCAATACCGTATCTTCCCTACCCGAGCGTTTTTGACCAACGGGGGGGGGGGGGGGGGGGTCCCCAGGCAGGGCGGGTCTCACGCCGTTTCTCCACTGCCTGAGCGACCAAAGAACGGACAAAAATGTAGTTATCATGGTGGGGTTACTGTTCTGATTCTACCATCAAATCAGAATAGTAGCCACGATCGGGCGTCTGGATTGGTGACCACGTATCAGCTGAAAAGCTAGTTCCTCTGAATGGGCGTCTGGTCTGGTGACCAGGTATCTGTGGACATGTTGGTACCGCTGAACAAGCGTCTGGCTTGTCCAATTGGAAAAGAGCTACAAAGTTCAGGTGAATGGGTGTGGGGCGGTGAGAAAATTCTCCTGTAGGACGAACAACATTTAACAAACAGACAGACAACATAAAACATTCTGCAGGTTCCATCAGGAAGGACAACACTTTTCACCAAGTGTCTCCTTTAAATCATCATGTGGACACCTCAGTTCTCGGTCGCTATGGGCTCTGCCTTTTTCTTATTGAGAGTGCCTGTCGGTTGGGCTCTCTGTGGATTTTAGGGCCATTGCATTCTCTAGCAAAATGTCCCAACTGTCCGCAATTGTAGCACTCTTGCGGTTTTGCTGGGGGACTGCTCTTTCCCTCGTTTACCCAGGCGGGGTTGTGGAGAGTGGTTCTTACTGCCTGCACGTCTGCGGCGGCTTGTTTTTCCTCGGGGGTTCTAGCTGCGGATTTACCGTGAGCCGCTTGTTCCCAAACGCGGGACAATCTTTTGACCACCCACTTCTCATTATGAGCCTCCTCCGAGGGGTCATAATTGCTACAGGCATTCTGTCCTGCTTCCGTGGCATGGGAGATAAGGGTGCGGGTCCACTTGGCCATATTGTCTGGGGTCAAATGGGCACGGTCTACGTTGCCGAAAACGGCTTCAAAATGAATCCACAAGCGTCCTGCGAACGCTGTGGGGTGTTCAGACTTTTTCTGTCTGCATTTATTCAGACCATCTACGGGGTCGCCCCGGTTGTACCCGATCGCATCCAGGATCGCGGTATGCATTTCTGCAAGGGTGCCTCCTCCTACATTCTGTGGGTCGGGAAGGGCTGCTATGACCGATGGGTATAAGCTGAGGACCGTGAGCTTTACCTGCTCTCTCTCACCCAGGCCGTACATGGTCGCCTGATGTTTGACGGTGGCAAAGAAATGGTGTGGGTCTGAAGCGGGGAGGAACGGTATGATTTTGGCACACGCGTCCTGTAATTGGGTCACTGTGAGGGGGGTGGAATATAAGACTTCCGCCTCGTCTGCTGTGGCGGTGCGGTGGGTTGTTACAGGGTTCATGGGAGCCTGTATTATCTGTTGTGTGAGGGGTGGGGGTGCTTTCCTCCTTTGGGGTTTTCCCTGCGCACATGCTCCCTGAACATATCTCTGCGCTGTCTCTTGCAATTCTTCCCAATCAGGGCCGTCTTCCTGGTCTAAACTTTCCCCAAAGGTTTTTTGAAATCCCTTTTGGACAGAAAGCAGTGCTTTCAAGTCTGCAATCTGCTTTCGGCACTTTGCATGGTCCAAAGTACTCTGCCTTTGTTCCGTGGTTGTGGCGTGGAGCGCTCTCAAGGCTGCCTTGAGATCACTGCGTTGTTTCTGGAGCGTCTCTCACTGGTTTTCTGTTTCTTTCTTTACCAGGACTGCACGCTGCAGGTCCTGATAAGCCTTCTCATATTGTGACTGGAAACTACTCAAGTGCGCCAGACAAGATTGGTGACCCCGTTTGGCGTCAGCCACCTCTTCGTCCTTTGCTGCTAATTTCCCTTTTAACTCCAGGTTCTCTTTCTCAATTTCGCCTATATCGATTTTACTCATCCGATGTATGCCTTCTATTTCTTTGCGGAGCGTCCTGACGACCTCCTCTGTGCCTCGCAATTGTGCCAGACAGGACACAATTGCCATCGGCTTGCGCGCTTTTGCTAAACTCTTTTTGTGGATCTCACTCAGGTTCTCCCACCAAGTGTGCCCTATACTTCCAGGACCTGAGTCATCGTTATTGCAGAAATCCTTCCACACGGGCCATCCTTTGCCCTGCAGAATTTTGCGGATTTCCACTTCCCAAACGGGACACTGTCCCGCTCCTACGCTGCTGACTGGTGCGACAGCAAAATCTTCGGGGTTCATGAGGCGCTGCATCGCTTGCATTGCCTGCATGGCTCTCTCTTATCTGTTCGTTACGTTCGAATTTGGAGCAGGGGGCCAAGGTGGTGTGGTAGATGCGGGTACAGCTTGCGCTAATTTCCGAAATACCAACTGCCGATAGTTTTGACGCAACAAAAAAATCTATCAGTTTTGCCTTATAACCCTGTTAGTTTCGCATGCATACACACACTTCCGAATTGTGAATTATTAACCAGAACCGCTTGAACACTTGTGTTTTTTTTTTTTGTTTCCGATTGGATTCTAATTCAAAATGTTGGGGTTCTCCCGGAGTGGTTTTCCACTTCTATGTCGGTCCCGCCAGAGTCGCCAATTATGTTGCTCTTTTTAGCCTTAGTCTATTTGCTCTGATTACGTCAACTTTGCTCACGAGTCGCCAGGTATCTTTCTGATACCGCCACGTGGTTCAAGTTCAGGTTATGATTAATAACACAGCACACCGCTTAGTAAGGATTAAAACAACGGTCATTTATTATATACAACGAGCAATATTAATACCCTAATACTACTTTCTATATAATAAACCTATCACTTCTGGCCAATACTTAACTTAGGAAGAGCCCACCAGGTCAGGGAAACGAATGGCTTGTCCAATCAGATCTGGCCCGCGGGATTCAAAAGGCTGCTACAGGTCGGTGGCTAGGTGTCTCTACCGGATAGCGATTGCTGGATTCAAACTTACAGTTGCCGGTTGCTGGTCTTGCGAAGGTCTCGAGCAGGCGAAGAGGAGAGAGAGAGAGATCTGAACTTGGCCCCTCACTTTTATAGGGCCCAGGGGCTTCCCGCCTCACGGGGCGGCCCTTGACCCTGAGTCCCAAGTGATTGGATTTGTCCCCAATCTCTGGGGTCGATGTGTCCAATGGTGAGGCGATTCCTCGATCGGGGGGTGGTCGCTCACCTGTCTTTGTTTCAGCCACCGCAGGCGCCGACAGGTCTGGCCCGGTATTCAATTGCTAATATGTTGCAATTGTTCCCGGGGATAGCTGATTAAACTGCAAATGTCTGGATAGATGGGCTGCAAACAGTCCTGAATGTAACTGCAAATATCTGGGTTGATGGGCTGTTGATCGCCTTGAGTATCGATCTGGGCTAACTTCCCAGAGCCGAATATGCAATACTGTCTGCAGCTGCCTGTTTGTGTCTTGTTAGCTGCTTTTCCCAGCAGTCTTTCGGGCTAGCCATTTCAAACTGGGTTTTGGCCAGATTAATTGGAACGCAGCCATTTTACGTGGCTACACCATCCGCATGGACGACCGCCAATACACTGCGTTCGAGGCAGCTCCTGGACCCGTCCTCCTCCGCAAACACGTGCGGACCCACAAGGCCGACCCATTGGTCGAAAGAGTCCAACTACTGTACGCGAACCCGCAGTACGCCTACGCGGCACACCCCGACGGGCGCCAGGACACAGTCTCCCTCTGGGACCTGGCACCAGCTGGATCCCCAACCACGGCCCACCACCCGACATCCCCCCCTCCGATTGCCCCGGCGCACTTCACCCTCCCCCCAGCGCACCACACCACAGCCCCCGCCCCAGGACAATCCGTCCTCCCACTGGTTCCACTCAGGGGTGACGAAGACGAGGACAACACGCTCCCGGAGTCACAGGCGACCAAGTCGGCACCCACATCACCACCAGGACCGAGGCGATCACAGCGGAGGATCAAGCACCCGACAGACTGAACCTGTAAATTTTGCCTGAACTTGTAAATTTTTCCACCACCACCGCTGGAGTCTTTTTTAACAGGGGGTGAATGTGGTAGTCACCACTAACTGTATATTAGATGTAGTACCTGTATAGTAGATACAGTACGGTAAGGCTCCTGTACTAGAGGTACAGGAGTAAATCCCTGCCTGCTGGCTCCGCCCAGTAGGCGGTGTATAAATGTGTGTGCACACCAGAGCTGCTCCCATTTTCGTAGCAGCTATAGGAGGCCACACATCTGTGCTCAGTAAAGCCTCGATTATTCACTACTCTCGTCTTTGTAGTAATTGACCGTGCGTCAGGTGTACCCCGCCAAGCTCCGGGCTACTTTCCAGCGCAGGGAGAACTACTTCACCACACTGGCAGAAGCAGACTAATTCATGCACAAGTACGGGCTGGGAAGACAATGACAACAGCAATGACCCAGACCTCTAATCTCATCGTTCAAAACAAAAGGAGAGACTATTTGCGCGGGACTGATCTACCTCATCTTCAATCTGACGATAAATCTGAGAAAGGAGGGGGGTGAGAGCAGTCGGACGCAGAAAGGGGTGAGGAGGGTGGAAGGGGGGGGGGGAGAGAAACCCAACAGTCAGGGGAAGGTGTGGAGCAATCCCTGTGGGGGCGGGGGGGCCTGCGAGTGAATACTGAGAAGTTTGAAAATACATTCAGGTTAATCTAAAATGCCGTCTTCCCTGATGAGAATATTGATACAGTTAATATGATTTCTGTTATTACTAATTCTGAAGGATACAATGAGTGGAAGATTATAATGGCACCAAGGTTTGAGGAAAAATATTTATTTTTTTATTTTATTATTTAAAATGTTTTCCAATTAAGGGGCAATCCACCTACCCTGCATATCTTTTGGTTGTGGGGGTGAGACCCACGCAGACACGGGAGAATGTGCAAACTCCACATGGACAGTGATCCGGCAATGGACCCAGCACCGATCCCTGAGGCACAGCACTGGTCACAGGCCTCCAGTTTGAAAAACAACCCTCCACAACCACCCTTTGTCTTCTGTCGTCAAGCCAATTAATGGCTGGAGTGTGGGGGGCTGAATGTGATGAGACCTCCAGAAATACATTTAATCACTGTTTCTGGATGTGAATTTATATATTGTCAGACCTAATTTGAAAATGAACCCTTTGGGCTCTTGGGCAGATGGATTCTTTGGTCTGGATCTTACAGGTTCTCTGGAGCCAGCCAGAGAAGCAGTCAGTTGTTATTGGGAGGAGGGTCGGAGTCATTCCCCCTGTCATGAGACATTATCAGTGGCAGGAACCTGGGTCGAGCAGCCACCCACCATGCAGTCAATTAAACTAGCTAAGTGCCAATTAATGATGACTGTCCACCCCTCACTAGCAATGTACCAGTTTCAGGGGGCACTGCCACTGTGTAGCCTCTCGGCAGCATGCAAGGGACGGGGCTCTGCTTTATGGTTCTTCCATGACCCACAGAGAGGCTCCCAGGTGGCAATAACCCATGACTACTGGACAGTGTGGCCCCACCACCTGCTTCCTGCATTTCCACTGCGCATCCCCCGCACCCCACGCCCTCTCCCCCCAACTCCCTCCCAACGTGTGGGCAGCACGGTAGCATTGTGGATAGCACAATTGCTTCACAGCTCCAGGGTCCCAGGTTTGATTCCGGCTTGGGTCACTGTCTGTGCGGAGTCTGCACATCCTCCCCGTGTGTGCGTGGGTTTCCTCCGGGTGCTCCGGTTTCCTCCCACAGTCCAAAGATGTGCAGGTTAGGTGGATTGGCCATGATAAATTGCCCTTAGTGTCCAAAATTTCCCTTAGTGTTGGGTGGGGTTACTGGGTTATGGGGATAGGGTGGAGGTGTTGACCTTGGGTAGAGTGCTCTTTCCAAGAGCCGGTGCAGACTCGATGGGCCGAATGGCTTCCTTCTGCACTGTAAATTCTATGATAAAAACTCAATCACCTGGGCCTGCATGTCTAGCCTGGAATGAATAAACAAAGGACCACTCTTGTCTTCAAAGGTGCGTGAGACCTTTTCTTCTGCCTTAGCAGCAGACACCCTTCAACAGGGGCACCGCTGAGGCAGCGGAGCTCCCAGTTTTCTGATTGGGCTGGCATCTCTCGGAGGCAGAACTCCATCCTCAATTGGGCGGTGATCCCAGTGGCAGCCTCTTGATTGGCTGCCAGTTGTGTAATGCAGCGAGAGTCCCGCTGCCCAATCACATGTGGTCAAATCACATTTCCAATCCCATGGCAGGACATGGTGAGAAAATTCCTGTCTTCCTATTTTGAAACAGTTATCAGGACCACCTGAAGATTGATGGTGCTATTAGGATCCCGGGCTAGACCCCAACAGTGGCTAGATACTGGACAGAAACCCCAATATTTTATTTTAATATTGCAAGACTGTGAGGAAAGGATAGCTCGCTCCCAAGTGATTTCATGAAAAAACAGGGAGATGGTATATTAAAACAAACTTTATTCCAAACACAGTATTAAAATATCCTTAACATCATACAAAAAGATAGCTTACAATTATTACCCCTTAAACAATGCTGATCAATACAAGGACAATGTAATCCTTAACTGCTATCTTTATTCCCACTCAAGCAACAAAACCATCTCAGCTCTCAATCCACTTTTAAATATAGTTAGCAGACCGAGGCATACTTGTTGTACAGAGATGAGGAGATAGCACTGGTGCCTCATGGAACACCTGTGGAAAACATGGAAAATGGTCGGAGAATCGCGGGGATTTGGGCCATGCGCGCGCTCAGGGCTGACAAGCTGCAGTCGCGCACGCCTACACTCGCATCGGTTGTGCCAGAAAACATGGAACCGGCCACCCGACCCCACAGCCCTTATCCTGGTCATCCCCCACCACTCCCCCCAGCCCTAGCAGAAGGCCCCCGGCCAGCGGCACGGATCTCGTCCGAGTGTGGCGGCGCTGAACACTGTCCGCAGCCGGCACGCCAGGTTCCCGACCGCTGGGACCACCCGTGTCCCACGCCGTCGGGAACTCGGCCCATCAGGGGCGAAGCATCGTGGATAGGCCGGCTGATGATGCACCAACAGCATTGCAACTGCGCGCGTCCTGATGACGCCGATTTGGAGGGGGCGGAGAATCGGCACGTGCCCTGTTTTCTGTATCGGGAGTCATTCTCCGCCCAATTGACATTCTCAATACCGGCGTTGGGCTACAGAGAATGCCTCCCAACATATCTAATTAACTACTCCACAGGGAACCTCTTAATCAAAACCAAAATCCATTATCTCAAGCATTTACGATGCTTTAATTGCACCTTTGGCTCCTAAAAACATAATTGCCTTTTAAACCAGGAATCTTTAAAAACACGACTGCAGCAGACACACACACTCTAACCCAGGCTTTTAAACCCTTACTGCATGGAACACATACAATGCAAAGGGGTGAATTGTCCGCTGGCACAATTCTCCGTTCGGCCGGCTACGCACCCTCACCCATGGGTTTCCCGGTGGCATGGGGTGGCTACAATGGGAAATCCCATTGGATGGTGATGGGAACGTGGGGCGGGGTTCTCTGATCCGCGGCGGGTCGGAGAATCGCCGGGGGGTGGGCGTGAATCCTGCGACGCCGCACCGACGCTAGGCCGCCGATTCTCCGGTGACCAGAGAATCGGCTCCAATGGCGCCAGCGTGCTCACCGCACCGCTGGTCGGGGGCCACTCATTGCGGCCCCCCCCGGCAATTCTCCGCACGACGGCCGAGTGCCCGCCGAGTTTGGCCGAGCCCCGCCGGCGTTGTTCGCGTGTGGCCCTTCCCTGCAGGACCTCGGCGTTCTGGCTGCATGGGCCGACCTGATGGGGGGGAGGGGGACTCCAGGGGGGGGCCTCCACGGTTGCCAGGCCCGCGATCGGGGGCTACCGATCGGCGGGTGGGCTAATATGTTCCTCCACGCCGGGTCCCTTTGGGCTCCGCCATGTTGCGTGGGGGCCGGCGCGGAGACGGCAACCCACGCGCATGCCCGGACCTGCGCCGCCGGTGCTGCCGCCCGTATCGGCAGCTGGAGCTGCGTGAAACGCTCCAGTGCCGTGCTGGCCCCCTGTGGGTTGGGGGATCGCTGCTCCTTGCGGCCAGATGATGCTCCGCCGTTTACGACGGCGTCAACATTGAGCCCCATTATCGGCGAATCCCGCCCAGGGAATCCTGCTGCCAGCGATGGCGCGCCACCAAGAACCACGTGGCTGGGAAGGTGGAGATCTCACCCCAATATCTGGCCAGAAAACCTGTTCAACATCTTTGAGAAGGGAAGCGAGATGGAACATCCATCGAAACGCACTGAGAGGACATTGCTACCAATATGAAAGCAGTCTCGATTGGACATCAGTGTGAGACTGGAATTGATGGGAGTTGCTGCTTCAAGCTGGGAAAATATACACAAAGATTAAGGAAATAATCAGATTTTCAAATTTCACAGAAACTAATGAAAAACAGTCTCACTGGTTCCTGCCGATCATCAAGACAATTGAATGTTGACAAAACCTGACAGTCCAACAATGACTCTGTTTGGGGTAATTTTGAATTGGCAAAATGCCTGGCGTAACATAACACGTAGTTTTGGGGAAATGAAAATCCATCCAAATGTTTTAAAAAGAGCTGCACAAGAGGTGGGCGGAAAGATTCGAGGACCTGGAGAACAGGTCGAGGAGAAAGAATCTTCGGATTCTGGGTCTCCCTGAAGCAGTGGAGGGGGCCGATGCCGGAGCATATGTGAGCACGATGCTCAACTCGCTGATGGGGGTGGGGGCCTTTCCGAGTCCCCTGGAGCTAGATGGGGCTCATCGGGTCCTGGCGAGGAGACCCAAAGCCAACGAGCCGCCAAGGGCGGTAGTGGTGAGGTTTCACCGTTTCGCGGATAGAGAGTGTGTCCTGAGATGGGCCAAGAAAGAGCGGAGCAGCAGGTGGGAGAATACGGAGATCCGAATCTATCAGGACTGGAGTACGGAGGTGGCAAAGAAGAGAGCTGGTTTTAATCGGGCCAAGGCGGTGCTACATAGGAAGGGGGTGAGGTTCGGAATGCTGCAGCCAACGCGATTGTGGGTCACATTTAAGGATCGACACCACTACTTCGAAACGCCTGAGGAGGCTTGGACCGTTATACAAACTGAAAAGTTGGACTCAAACTGAGGGTCTGTGGTTGTGGGGGGGATGTCAGTTGTATACAGGGTTTTAACTATGCGTAGGGAATGTTCCACGGGTTGGGTGATGGATGGGGATGGGGGAAGAGATCTGATGGGGAAACTGTGAGAGAATGTGGGCGCCGGTGCTGGAGAGAGGGGAGGCCCGGGGATGGGGGAATTGGGATAAGGCCGCAAAAGGAGCTGCGCCAGAGTGGGCGGGGCCGGCTTAGTAAAGCGCGGGCTTTTACCCGCGTTAGGGAAGGACGGAGGGGGGGGGGGGTGGAGGAGCGCACACTGACTGCTGGGGAGGGGGGATTCCCACACGGGGGGGGGGAGGGTCAATGGGATGGCAGGGGAGGCCGGGGTCAGCAGGAGTCAGCTGACTTACGGGAGTGTTATGGGGGGAGCAAAAGAGCTAGACATGGGTCCAGCGGGGGGAGGGGAGGGAGTGGGGGGGATATAGGGTTGCTGCTGCATTGGCCGATGGGGAACTGGAAACAGAAGAGGTGGTCGGGACGGGGGTCCCCCGTCTGGGGGACTGGAGGGTGCGGGAGGCGCGGGCACGGGACTGGCCTAGAAAAGAAGATGGCTAGTCGGCAGGGAGGGGGGGTGGGAAGCCCCCCCATCCGGCTGATCACGTGGAATGTGAGGGGCCTGAATGTGCCGGTTAAGAGGGCCCGAGTGTTCGCGCACTTAAAGGGACTGAAGGCCGACGTGGTCATGCTTCAGGAGACACATTTGGAGGTGGCAGATCAGGTCAGGTTACGAAAGGGATGAGTAGGACAAGTATTCCATTCGGGGCTGGATGCAAAGAACAGAGGGGTGGCAATACTGGTGGGGAAGCGGGTGTCGTATGAGGCCAAGAATATTGTAGTGGACAATGGAGGTCGATACGTGATGGTGAGCGGTAGGCTGCAGGGGACGTGGGTGGTATTGGTAAACGTATACGCCCCGAACTGCAGGCAGGAAGCTTGATAATGGGGGGGGATTGGGGGGGGGAGCTGTACTTGATAATGGGGTTTGGACCCAGCATTAGATCGCTCCAGATCTAGGACGGGGAAGAGGCCGGCTGCGGCCAAGGTGCTTAGGGGGTTTATGGACCAGATGGGGGGAGTAGATCCGTGGAGATTTGCTAGGCCCCTGGCCAGGGAATTTTTTTTTTTTTCTCACGTACACAAAGCCTACTCACGGATAGATTTTTTTGTTTTGAGTAGGGCGCTGATCCTGAAAGTGGAGGGAACGGAGTACTCGGCTATAGCCATCTCAGACCATGCCCCGCACTGGGTGGAGCTGGAGTTAGGAGAGGAGAGGTCTGGATGTGGGATTACTGGCGGATGAGGAGGTGTGCGGGAGGGTGCGGGGGTGCATTGAAAGGTATTTGGAGGCCAACGACAATGGGGAGGTGCAGGTGGGGGTAGTATGGGAGGCGCTGAAGGCCGTGGTCAGGGGAGAGCTAATCTCCATCAGGGCTCACAGGGAGAAGAGAGAGGGCAGGGAGAGGCAGAGGTTAGTGGGGGAGATCCTAAGGGTAGACAGGAGATATGCAGAGGCCCCCGATGAGGGACTACTTAGGGAGCGGCAAAGTCTCCAGACGGAATTCGACCTGTTGACCACAGGGAAGGCAGAGGCACAGTGGAGGAAAGCACAGGGGGCGACGTAGGAGTATGGGGAGAAGGCGAGCCGGATACTGGCACATCAGCTCCGTAAGAGGATGGCAGCGAGGGAGATAGGTGGAGTTAAGGATAGCAGGGGAACTACGGTGCGGAGTGCGGTGAAAGTAAATGAGGCATTTAAGGACTTTTATGAGGAGCTGTACAGATCTCAGCCCCCAGCGGGGGAAGAGGGGATGCGACGATTTCTAGATCAACTAATGTTCCCGAGGGTGGAGGAGCAGGAGGTGGCTGGTTTGGGGGCGCCAATTGGGTTGGAGGAGCTGGTTAAAGGACTGGGGAGCATGCAGGCGGGGAAGGCCCCGGGGCCAGATGGGTTCCCAGTTGAGTTTTACAGGAAGTATGCGGACCTGTTAGCCCCGTTGCCAGTGAGGACTTTCAATGAGGCAAGGGAGGGGGGTACCCTGCCCCCGACAATGTCCGGGGCGCTGATATCTCTGATCCTGAAGCGGGACAAGGACCCACTGCAATGTGGGTCGTATAGACCGATCTCGCTCCTCAATGTGGATGCTAAGTTGCTGGCAAAAGTACTGGCTACGAGAATTGAGGACTGTGTCCCGGGGGTGATTCATGAGGACCAGGCGGGATTTCTAAAGGGCAGGCATCTAATCACCAATGTGCGGAGGCTCCTAAACGTGATTATGATGCCATCGGTGGAGGGAGAGGCGGAGATAGTGACAGCCATGGACGCGGAGAAGGCCTTTGACAGGGTGGAGTGGGAGTATCTCTGGGAAGTGTTGCGGAGGTTTGGGTTTGGGGAGGGGTTTATCAGTTGGATTAAGCTCCTATATAGAGCCCCGGTGGCGAGTGTGGCTACGAATCGGCGGAGGTCGGAGTATTTTCGGCTGTATCGAGGGACGAGGCAGGGGTGCCCCGTGTCCGCCCTGTTGTTTGCATTAGCAATTGAGCCTTTGGCCATGGCATTAAGGGAGTCCAGGAACTGGAGGGGAGTGGTCCGAGGGGGAGAGGAGCATTGAGTGTCACTGTATGCAGACGACCTGTTGCTGTATGTGGCAGATCCAGTGGAGGGGATGGTGGAGGTCATGCGGATCCTAAGGGAGTTTGGGGACTTCTCGGGCTATAAGCTCAATGTAGGGAAAAGTGAGCTCTTCGTGGTGCATCCAGGGGACCAGGGAAGAGGGATAGAAGACCTACCGTTGAGGAGGGCGGAAAGGAGCTTTCGGTACTTGGGGATCCAGGTAGCTAGGAGCTGGGGGACCTGCACAAACTTAATTTGACGTGGCTGGTGGAGCAGATGGAGGAGGACTTCAAAAGATGGGATGTGTTGCCACTCTCGCGAGCGGGCAGGGGACAGTCGATTAAAATGATGGTCCTCCCGAGGTTTCTTTTCGTGTTCCAGTGCCTTCCTATTATGATTACCAAGGCCTTTTTTAAGCGGGTAGGTAGGAGCATCATGGGTTTTGTGTGGGCAAACAAGACCCCGAGGGTAAGGAGGGGGTTTCTGGAACGTAGTAGGGACAGAGGAGGGCTGACGTTGCCGAATCTGGGTGGCTATTATTGGGCAGCCAACGTAGCGATGATCCGTAAGTGGGTAATAGAGGGAGAGGGAGCGGCATGGAAGAGGTTGGAGATGGCATCCTGCAAAGGAACGAGCCTGAGGGCGCTGGTGACGGCACTGCTGCCGCTCTCGCCGACAAGGTACACCACGAGTCCGGTGGTGGCGGCAACGCTAAAGATCTGGGGGCAGTGGAGACGACATAGGGGTGGGATGGGAGCCTCGGTGTGGTCCCCGATCCGGGAGAACCATCGGCTGGTCCCAGGGAGGATGGATGGGGGGTTTCGGAGCTGCCATCGGGCAGGGATCAGAAGGATGGGGGACCTGTTTATAGACGGGACGTTTGCGAGCCTAGGAGCTGGAGGAGAAGTTCAGGTTACCCCCGGGAAATGCGTTCAGGTACATGCAAGTGAGGGCGTTTGTGAGGCGGCAGGTGAGGGAATTCCCGCTGCTCCCGGCACAGAGGATTCAGAACAGGGTGATTTCGGATGTATGGGTCGGAGAAGGTAAGGTTTCGGCGATATATCAGGAGATGAAAGAAGAGGGGGAGGCTTTGGTAGAGGAGCTGAAGGGCAAGTGGGAGGAGGAGTTGGGGGAGGAGATTGAAGAGGGTCTGTGGGCTGATGCCCTGAGCAGGGTTAATTCCTCTTCCTCATGTGCCTGATACAGTTTAAGGTTATTCACAGAGCGCATATGACAGGGGCGAGGCTGAGTAGGTTCTTTGGGGTGGACGACAGATGTGGGAGGTGCTCGGGAAGCCTGGCGAATCACGTCCACATGTTCTGGTCGTGCCCGGCTCTGGAGGGGTGTTGCGAGGACTATGTCCAAGGTGGTGAAAGTCCAGGTCAAACCAAGTTGGGGGCTGGCATTATTTGGGGTGGCGGACGAGCCGGGAGTGCAGGAGGCGAAAGAGGCCGGTATTCTGGCCTTTGCGTCCCTGGTAGCCCGGCGGAGGATCTTGCTATTATAGAAAGACGCGAAGCCCCCCAGTGTGGAAGCCTGGATAAATGACATGGCAGGGTTCATCAAGTTGGAGAGGATAAAGTTTGCCTTGAGAGGGTCTGCGCAGGGGTTCTTCAGGCGGTGGCAACCGTTCCTAGACTATCTCGCGGAGCGTTAGAAGGAGGTTGGTCAGCAGCAGCAGCAACCCAGAGAGGGGGGGGGGGGGGAGGGGAGGGGAGGGGGGTGTTTCTTTCGGGGGGGGGGTATTTGGGCGGGTGGGGGAGGTTTTTTTCCCAGAGGTATTTGCAAAAAGCATACTGGAGGGTTAATATGTGCGGGAGAAACCCATTGTATAAGTTCTGTATTATGTTTGATTGATATGTTTATGTTTTGCTCTGTTCTTTTCTCTTTTTCTTTTCTGTTACCGGGGGGGGGGGGGTTTAATTGGTTGAAAATATTTGTTGGAAAAACTTTGAATAAACATGTTTAAAAAAAAAAGAAATAGCTCAAGGCACTGGATGCTGCAAAGGCTATGGGCCCTAACAATATTCCGGCAATAGTACTGAAGACTTAAACTCCAGAACCTGCCGCCCTCCTAGCCAAGTTGTTCCAGTACAGCGACAACACCGGCATCTACCCGGCAATGTGGAAATTGCCCATGTATATCCTGCACACAAAAAACAGGACAAATCCAATCTAGCCAATTGCTGCCTCATCAGTCAACTCTCCATCATCAATAAAGTAGTGATGGAAATTGAGTTGGCTTCTTGCACCGCTGCAGTTCATGAGGTGTAGGTACACCCACAGTGCTGTTAGGGAGGGAGTTCTAGGATTTTGGCCCAGTGACAGTGAAGGAACGGCAATATATTTCCAAGTCAGGGTGGTGAGTGATTTGGAGGGGAACATCCATGTGGTGGTGTTCCCAGATATCTGCTTCCTTTGTAGGTACAGTAAGAAGTCTTACAACACCAGGTTAAAGTCCAACAGGTTTGTTTCGAATCACTAGCTTTCAGAGCACTGCTCCTTCCTCAGGTGAATGAACTGGTGCAAAGCGGCCATTCACCTGAGGAAGGAGCAGTGCTCTGAAAGCTAGTGATTCAAAACAAACCTGTTGGACTTTAACCTGGTGTTGTAAGACTTCTTACTGTGCTCACCCCAGTCCAATGCCGGCACCTCCACATCATGGCCCTTGTAGGTGGTAGAGGTGGTGGGTTTAGAAGGTGCCGCCGAAGGTTAAAACACTAATTCCGTCCAGCTGGAGCAGTGTGTTCAATTCTGGGCATTGCATTTTCAAAGAATATGAAGATTTTGGAGAGGGTAGAATGAAGATGAACTAGAATGGTTCCAGGAATGTGGGATTACAGTTACGTGGACAGATCGGAAAAGTTGGGATCATTTGTCCTCAGAGCAGGCAAGAGGAGATGTGATAAAGGCTGGGGCAAGTGTGTGGAGAAGTTGGGGGTTTTGTATTGCGGCAGGTTGGTGAAGCAGGTAAAGTGGATTCAGCTGGTGAGGCGAAGGACACTTGCTCCCAAATCTGCCAGTCCTCCGTGTTCGTTGTACATCAATTGTCTTTAATTATATGCAGATGAAGTGCATTGATTGGGCTTTTAACATGAATAGGTATAAAGAGACTCTTCCCAAAACTGTCTATGATCGAGTTTGGAGGTCTATGCTTATACTGTTTAATTCTGCAGATAAATGTAACACTAAAGATTGACCCCGGTGTCACCTTTCACCAACTGCCTTTCTGGACGATAACAGCAGCTTTCTTTAGCACCCTCGTTTCCCAAGGTCTGAAGAGTTGGTTGGACAATTTAAAATTTAAAATGGTGTTTCATTCTGAACCATTCAGCCTCATTGTAATATTTAAATGTCCATTTTGGTTCCTGCAGGTGGATTGGTCACCCAAACTCTTTCTCGCCTCAACTAAACACAGGAGTGGCTGGCTAGAAGGTGGACTTCATACCGCCAGAGCCAAAGCTGCTCGTTTTTAGGGGTTAAAATTCCCCCCGGTGTCTCTACTCAACAACACGCTGATATCTTAGGCAGCTGGTTTATTTGAACCATTTTCAGCTCCGTAAAAGAGGCAGAAATAAAACTGAAAACAGTGTGACATTTCCCAAGTAATTAATTCTATTTCTTGTCTGGATTTCTGCACTTATATATAGCGAGCAATATCTTCAGTCCCTCCGCTTCCCAAGCTGGCCCAAAGGCGCACCTCAAACCAATGATCAGATTGTGTCCAGGTGTACGTACGGCTTCTCTTTCACACTCACCACAGACTAATATCCACCCACAACCACATTCAGTGGGTATTATTGTTCAGAGAAAGGATGCAAGGGCATTGGAGGGAGTCGAGGAGATTCACAAGCATGATTCCAGGGATAAAGAACGGATTGGGAAGGTTGGGCTGAGGGGAGACTTGAAAAGGGTGTCCAGGATCCTGAGAATACGGACAGCATAATTAGTGAGACACTGCTCCCACCCGAGAGCATCAAGAACTAGAGGGAACAGATTCAAAATAATTGGTAAAAGGAGGATTATAGAATTATAGAATCCCAACAGTTTAGAAGGAGACTATTCGGCCCATTGAGTCTGCACCGACCCTCTGAAATAACACCCTGTGGTGATATACATCACTGTAAGTACACAAAAGGTTAATGTACATACACTACACCTAGCTAGACACTAGAGGGAACACCAGAGACATGACACACAGACAGTCAACCAATAGGTCAGTAAGGTAGGACACGACCAATGGGCATTCAAGATACACACAGAGGTGACACTACCACAGGGGGGCATTACACCAACCCATATAAAAGGACACATCACACATGCTCAGTCTCTTTCCAGTGGAGACACTCAGAGTACAGACACAGGGTTGATTGAACATCACACCCACCACGTGGATTGTAGCAGACTGGTTAGTCAGTCTGAGTAGCTATAGCAGGATTAACAGTCGCGTCGAATCCAAATAGGAGAATTGTTAATAGTTTAATAAACGTGTTAAAGCTATCTCCAAGTCTGAACCTTCCTTTGTCAGAGTGCACATCAAGGAAGCAGCTTGTGCTACGTCAAGAGCATAACAAAACACACCCTACCTAGATCCACTCACCCACCCTTTCCCCACAACCCTATAACCCCACCTAACTTGCACATCTTTGGACTGTGGGAGGAAACTGGAGGAAACCCACGCAGACACGGGGAGAACGTGCAGACTCCACAGACAGTGACCCAAGACCGGAATCGAAACCGGGCGACCGGGCGTGATGTGCGGTAAACATATTTTTACTCAGAGGGTTGTTGGAGTCTGAAATGAATTTCACTCTGAGGGTGGCGGAGGCTGGTCTGATTGAGGTATTCAAAAAGGAATTGGATTCCCATCTGAAAAGAGAAGGTGCAAAGGCAAGGAAAGGGATTGCGACTCGGTAGACAGCTCTTTCAGAGAGCCACTCCACATTCTTTTTTCTTTTAACAAACATTCTATTAAGACATTTATGGTTTTCTAACAACAAAAGATACAAACACAAATGTAAACACCCCCCTCCACCTCTTCTCACTGTGCCAGCCTAAACTAAACTAAACTAATCTAACTCCCCCTGGCCCCCTTAATCCCTAACCCCACTTTATTGAATCTGCTGACAGTTTAGTTTTCCCCGAAGAAGTCGATAAACGGCTGCCACCTTCGGACGAACTCTAACGTTGATCCTCTCAAGTCTGAGAAACCCAGCCATGTCGCGAAGCCATACCCCCGATTCGAGGGCTCCGAGTCCCTTCACGCTAATAAGATCCGTCTCCGGGCTACCAAGGAGGCAAAGGCCAAAACATCAGTCTCTCTCGCCCCCTGGACTCCCGAAACTTCCGACACTCCAAATATCGGCACCTCTGGACTCAGTGCCGCCCTTGTCTTTAATATCTTGGACATGACATCAACAAATCCCTGCCAGAACCCCTAAGCTTCTGACATGCCCAGAACATGTGAACATGATTTGCAGGCCCTCCCGCACACCGCCCGCACCTGTCCTCTACCCCAAAAAACCTGCTCATCCAGGCCACCGTTAGGTGTGCCCGGTGAAACACCTTGAATTGTATTAAACTGAGCCTGGCACATGATGATGACGTGTTGACTCTGCTCAGGGCATCCTCCCACAGACCCGCCTCTAACTCCTTTCCCAACTCATCTTCCTATTTAAGTTTTATCTCACCTATCTGGTTCCCGTACCCTTCCTAAAACTCCCCGAACAGGCGCCGGAATGTGGCGACTAGGGGCTTTTCACAGTAACTTCATTGAAGCCTACTTGTGACAACAAGCGATTTTCATTTCACCCCGTGCCACCTGAATACCCAAGTATTGAAAACTCCCTCCCACCACTTTAAATAGCAACTCCCCCAGTCTCCACTCCTACCCCCTCGCCAGGGTCACAAAAACTTCGCTTTTACCCATATTCAATTTGTACCCTGAAAACCTGACAAATTCCCCCAAGGTCCGCATAATCTCTCCCATCCCCCCTAACGGGTCAGCAATATATAGGTATAGGTCGTCTGCATATTACGAGACTCTGTGTTCCACCCCCCATCCCACCACCGGATCAGCCTCTTCCAGTCCTTTGACATCGCTAATGGCTCTGCACCCCCCTCCCCTTGGAGGGCATCATGATGACATTCAAGAGCCTTCTAATGTTGGCCGTTAATTGCCTGCCTTTGACAAACCCCGTCTGGGGTCTTCCCCTATCACCCCCGGAACACAATCCTCGATCCTCGAGGCCAGAATTTTGGCCAGAATTTGGCATCGACATTCAGTCGGGAGGTTGGTCTGTGTGACCCACATTGTTCTCCCACTTCAGGATCAGTGAGATCGAGGCCTGTGACATTGTTGGGGGAAGGACTCATTAAATGCCTTCTCCAGCAGGGGACCCAGCATCCCAGAAAGCGTCTTGTAAAATTCCACTGGGTAGCCGTCCGGTCCCAGGGCCTTACGCGACTGCATGGCCTCCAGTCCCTCTACTGCTACTACAATCCCGATCGGGGCACCCAACCCCTCCACCAACCCTTCCTCCACCTTCGGAAACTCCAACCCTTCCTAAAACTGCCTCATCCCATCCACCCCAGCTGGGGGCTCCGATTCATACAACCGACTCTAAAACTCCTTGAACATCCCGTTCATCTTCGCTGGTTCCAAAACCGTGTTCCCCCTTGTGTCTTTCCTGGCTCCCTGGGCGCCTCACTTTTCCTGTGCTTGCATTCTACTTTCCTTCTCACCATACTCATATACCGCCCCTCACCTTCCTCACCTGCCCCACTGCCTTCCCTGTGGATATCAGACCAAACTCCATCTGCAACTTCTGCCACTCCTTCAACAGTCCCGCCTCTGGGGCATCCACCTGGAGTATCTCCCTAACCAGATTGTTCATCTCTTCCCGCTCCACCTTCTCCCTATGAGCCCGTATCTAAATCAGCTCCCCCCTGACCACCCCCTTCAGTGCCTTCCACACCCTTGCTGCCGAAACCTCCCCTGTGTCATTTATCTCCAAATAATTATGGATGGCCTCCCTCACACCCCCTCATCCGCTAACAGTCCGACATCCAATCTCCATTGTGGGCACTGACCCCCTCCTTGCTCATCCGCAAATCCACCCAGCGTGGGGCATGGTCCAACACAACAATCGCCGAATGCTCGGTATTCACCACCCCCGCCAGCAAAGCCCTGTTCAGAATGAAAAACTCAATTCGGATATACACTTTGTGAACCTGGGAGAAAAAAGAAAACTCCTTCGCTCTTGGCCGTCCGAATCTCCACGGATCTACCCCTCCCATCTGCGCCATAAACCCTTTTAGTTCCTTCGCCGCAGCTGGCACCCTCCCTGTTCTTGAACTCGACCAATCCAACCTCGGATCAATGACTGTATTAAAGTCCCTCCCCCATGATCAGCTTATGCGAGTCCAGGTCCGGGATCTTCCCTAACATCTGTCTCATAAACTCCGCGTCATCCCAGTTTGGTGTGTAAATATTCACTAATACCACCTGCAGCCCCTCCAGCTTCCCACTCACCACAACATACCTACCCCCCGAGTCCGCCACTATACTCCCTACCTCAAATGACACCCGCTTATTGATCAAGATCGCAACCCCCCTAGTTTTGGCCTCTAGCCCCGAATGAAATACCTGCCCGACCCACCCCTTCCTCAGCATAGTCTGATCCACATCCCTCAGGTGTGTCTCTTGTAGCATTGCCATGTCTGCCTTCAAACTCAATCAAACCAGCCCTCTTAACTGGCCCATTCAACCCTCTCACATTCCATGTGATCAGCCTGGTGCCACCCCGCCCACTCCCCCAGCCGATCAACCATCACCCTACACCTACATCAGCCAGACTCCAGCCCACGTCTCCTCAGGCCCGCCCTTGGGCGTCCACCGTCATTGACCTCCAATTTGTCTCCAAGCGCCAGGCCCTCCCCTGTCGGTAGAACAATTCCCCCTACCTCCCCCTCCCCCAATAACAAAATAGCATCCCAACCCCCCACAACAAACTTATCACCTGCTCGCCCCCCACTGCGCATCCGTGAGCTAGCCTGGTAGTCCCCGCCCATGGCGCCAAGCAATCTACTGATCTCCCCCTCCCCCCGCTTGAACATTTGAACATACATATGCAAAACATAACAATCCCCAACAAACACAAAGAAGAAAATTCCGCACACCATCCCCCATTAAGAGCAAGGTTAACCCGCGTACAAACATGAGCAACGGCCCAAAGAATTGCTACAAAAACAATACACAAGAAACCAAAGAGAAAGGAAATTTTGCAGCATAGGTACAGAATACTCGCCCCCACGCTCAATGTCCTCTACCACCTGCCAGTCCCCTGTCCTTAACAAAGTTCATCGCCTCATCTGGCGATCCGAAATAAAGTTCTTGGCCCTCATAAGTGACCCACAGACGGGCTGGGTACAACATGCCGAACCTCACCCCCTTCTTAAAAAGGGCCAATTTATTGAAGCTCGCCCTTCTTTTGGCCAGTTTCGCACCCAAGTCCTGGTAAATGCGCAGCTCACTAACTTCCCATTTGCATCTCCTCGTCTGCCCGGCCCACCTTGAGATCTGTTCCTTGTCCAGTAACCGGTGCATTCGTACCACCATCGCCCTCGACGGCTCATTCATCCATGGCTTCCTCACAAGCGCTCTGTGTGTCCTGTCCACTTCCAAGAGCCGAGTAAACGCACCTCCCCCAGCAGCTTCTCGAACATATATGCCCCTGCAACCATTTCTGATGGTCCTTCATGAGCTCCATCTCTGCCGCCATCGCGGTTAACTGGTCCTTGTGCTCAGCCACCGCCTCTTCCACCTTCTGGATTGCCTGACCCTGGGCTTCCAATCTTTGCTCCACCCGTCTTAATCGGGTCCAGGTACTTGTGTCTTTGCTTGGCGAAGCTGACCTGAAGGAATTCCATCAGCTGCTCCGTTGACCACTGGGCCGGCAATCCCAGGCCCTGAGCCTCCGCCATATTTTTCTGTGCTGCAGACTCCACTCACTTCTTTGCCCAACGATCTCTCCTTTTCAGACCACTTCTGGTCCATGAATCCACACACTCACCAATCTCCTATTTTACCGATAAAATCCCCAATAAATCGGGGAAAAAGGTCTCAAAAGTCCACCACGAGCGGGAGCTACCAAATAAGCGACCACTCACTCCATGGCTGTCACCGGAAGTCATCGAGCCAGTTCAGATTCGACCAGTCGAATGGCCTTCTTCTGCACTGTGAAGATTGTGCGATTCTGTGGCAGCAGGGAAAACAACAGGATAAATCTTCCCAGGTCAAGATGAGAGAGGAGCTGCAGTCACAAAGCTATCATTAGATCCAGAATAGCCAAAAAATACACACAGAAAAACACACATCCTACACAGAGAAAGAGGAAACTCCAGGGGTTTGTTAATCAGGAGCTGTTGAATGGGAAAGATGCCCGAGGCTATTAACCAAACACTACAAGCTTTGTTCATCTGCACTCTGCTGTCTGCCTGACTACAGTCCAGCCTCTATCAGTCTGAGAAAACCCATTACATGGCAATTGTCTCACAACAGAATCCCTTGTTTCTCAGCAGCCTCGGGGAGGAATTTCCTCGGTGTGTCGACCACAATGTCCAGCATTGTTTCAGGGCAGCAATCTGCCTCAGGCTCCCGACGGTAGAACGTGACTGTGTGAGCGGCCCCATCTACTCAAACAGAACCATAGAGCCAGATACATGCGTATACGGCAGCCGTATCGTTCAGACACTCACTATGTCATTAGAAACTGTCAGCTGTCGAGGAAACCATGTTTTGGGGGTGGGGGAGGGGGTTGCCAACCCCTCCAGGGTTGATCTGGAGTTCCAGGAATTGAAGGTCAATCTCCAGGTCACAGAGAAACATCATCAGGACATTAAAAAACAACAGGGCATTTTTGTCATTTTTGTTGAACATTTCACTTTACCAGATATAAATATATTGAAAATAGGGGGGCTGACAGTCATCCAATTAAGTAATGAGTTGTTTTGCTTTCCAATTGGTGTAGGAGGCCGTACATGGCAGGAAAGTTGTGTTGGCCGGGTAATGGCTGGAGTGTGGGACAGCGCGAGCCCTCCTGGAATACACTGAAACACAGTTGGCAACCCGATGGGGGCGGAAGTCTGGAGGAGATTCAGAATATCTGGGACTCTGATAGTATGGTAGTGTGAGTATGTGCGGTTCTCAGCAAAATGGGAGTTGAGGGAATTTCCAGAACAGCTTCAAGAAGCAAATACATCCACATTGTAGGAGTGAAGGCTGGCAGTAAACAGGAGTTCGAGATGGAGGATTTGCTCCCCACACAGGCTATGACCTGCTTAACATGGGCTGTTAACATCCTCTCAGAACAAAGTTAGAAACACAATGTGCTGCGGGGAGGAGAGACAGCTGATATCGAACACAGAACGAAAGCGAGGGGAAGGAAGTGCAGACAGAGGGCTGGCAGAGTGGACGTGAGCAGTGAGGTGTTCCACTGATGAGCAGTTGCTCAATGTACTGAATATCACGCAGAGCGGGAGATATGGAAAAACAGAAACACTTCTTGGCTGGGAGAGGCACACACACTGACTCACTTAAAATAAAGGAAAATCCTAAATTGTTTTACAAGTACATTATTGCGCTGGCAATAACTTTCCATTCCTCTCTGACCACATGTGGGAGGACTGGAAGATAGCCAATGTGGTACCATTATTCAAGAAGGGAGGAAGGGATAAACCAGAAAAATACAGGCCAGTCCATCTAACCTCAGTGGTGGGGAAACTATTGGAGGCAATTCTGAGAGTGTCATGTTAGAGTACCTTTAAGAAATGGCTGTTTATAAATGGGTGTGTACATAAATATCTGTAGTGAGAGTACCTTTAAGAAATGGGTGTTTGATACTGCAGTGATGTCAGAGTGGGTGGAGCTGGGCTGTCTGTCAGCTTTTTACTTTCGTTTTTGAGCAGGCTGCAGGGGTTGTTTTAGTTTCGTTTTCAGTGTTGGAGCTGAAGCCAGACCAAGCAGGTGTACTCTTGTTCTCTCTGCCATCAAAAGACTATCTCTTGGTCATTTGGTGAATTCAGAATTATAAATGTTTTCAGTAGCGACTTTAACCTGATGTGCTTCTGATAAAGGTTTTGTTTTTAATTCGTGTGGATGTTAAAAAGGAATGCTTAAAGGTTTACTTAGTGTTGTAGTCTTTGGGGGTTGTATTTGAATTGATGGTTGCTAAGATGTTCACTGTATGTTTTAAAAAGGTTAACTTGAGTTCATAGAATAAACATTGTTTTGCTTCAAAAAAATACTTTTCCATTTCTGCTGTACCACACCTGTAGAGTGGGCCGTGTGCTCCCCATATGACAATCTAGTAAAGGTTGTGGGTCAGGTGAACTCTGTGATACACTTTGGGGTTCTCTAAACCCTGGCCCATAACAAATTAGCGGCTCGTCCGGGATAAAAGTCTATCTATTGGGTTGGCTTAGGGAACTTAAAGACAGTGAGGGGTGAGCATATTGTGGTAGCTTTTCAGGTGTGGTATTCTAGTTTAAGTAGGGAGTGTGTTGTGGACAATGGCTCTTTCAGAGGCACAGAAGTTTTTGGGGGTGGAGACGGTCACACGCAGTACCTTACGGACAGAGACTAAAAGTAGACTGTTAGATTTGGAAAAAACATTGCAGTTAACAAAGGTAATTATGGTGGTGGCTAAGCATTTAAAGTTGCCTGAGATACAGTTTGACTCATTGGAAATGGCAATAATTCAGTTGCAAATTAAACAAATGGAACATGTGAAAGAATTAAAGCAGCTTGAATACGAACGAGAGAGAGCGGAAAAAGAAAGAGATAGAGAGGAAAAAGAGAGAGAGAGAGAGGAAAAAGAAAAGGAGAGAGAAGAAAGGAGAAAAGAAAGAATAGCCCTAGCAGACAAAAAGAAAGAGAAAGGGACTTACAGATCAGGGAAAAAGATAAAAAGAGAAAGTTTGAACTTCAGAAAATGGCCATGAAACATGAAAGTCAGTTAAAATTGGCAGACGTAAAGGGAAACGTACAGTTGGATGATAGTGATGAGGATAGTGAGAAAGAGCGTCATAGTCGAAGGCTTGGTGGGGATTTTTTAAATATGTCCAAGCATTGCCAAGGTTTGATGAGAAGGAGGTAGAAGCCATTTTCATTTCATTTGAGAAGATGGCTAAACACATGAAATGGCCACAGGACATGTGGGTATTACTGGTTCAAACAAAGCTGGTAGGTAGGGCTAGTGAAGTGTTTGCATCACTACCGGAGGAGGTATCTGGGATGTATGAGGAGGTGAAAAAATCCATCTTAGGTGCATATGAACTAGTGCCTGAAGCCTATAGACAAAGGTTTAGGAAATTAAGGAAAGAATTTGGTCAAACATACATGGAGTTTGAAAGGCTCAAACAGAGTAATTTTGATAGGTGGTAAGGGACCAAACGTATGAAGCTCTCAGAGAAATTATACTTTTGGAGGAGTTTAAAAATTCAATTCCTGATGTAGTGAGAACTCATGTGGAAGAACAGAGGGTCAAAACTGCGAGATTGGCAGCAGAAATGGCAGATGATTATAAATTAGTTCATAAATCAAAGCTTGGTTTCTGACATCAGTTTCAGCCTGTGAGGGATAGAAACTGGGGACATGAGAAATACTCAAGTGGTCAAGGTAAATGTGATCTGATGGGCGACAATAAAGAGAGTGTACCTCAGTTTATAAAAGAAATCCAGGAGAGTGGAAAAGAAATGAAAATTTTCAAATGTTTTCACTGTAATAAACTAGGCTATGTAAAGTCTGGTAAGACAGTGGGGTTTGTTAAAGTGGTAAAGGAAAGCCCAAGTGAAGCGAAGGAGGTGCAAAAGATTGTACAGCCTGATCAAGAGGTGATTGATAAGAAGGTGCCAGATCTCTTTGAAGAATTTACTTGTGTGGGTAAAGTTTACTCATGTGTATCAGGAGGAGCAGGTAAAGAAGTCACAATTTTAAGAGATACGGGAGCTGTTCAATCTTCATTGGTAAGAGATGAGGAGTTATGTAGTTTGGGAAGAATATTGCCAGAAAAGGTGATAAAATGTGGAATTCAGGGTGAGAGGAGTAGTGTTCCATTATATAAGGTAAGATTGGAAGTCCAGTGAAGAGTGGTGAAGTGGTAGTAGGAGTAATAGAGAAACCATCTTGTCCAGGAATACAGTTTGTCTTGGGTAATGATATAGCTGGATCGCAGGTGGGACTGATGCCTACAGTGGTTGATAAGCCAGTGGAGAATCAGACAACTGAAGTGTTGAAGGACGAATATCCTGGGATTTTTCCGGATTGTGTAATAACAAGGTCGCAAAGTCACAGGTTAAAACAAGAGGAGAAATCAAAGAGTGAAGATGACATTGAAGTGCAATTATCAGAAACGATTTTTGATCAGATGGTTGAAAAAGAACAAGAGCAGGTGGAGGATGAGGCAGACATTTTAGTTCAGGAAAATTAATGAAGTTTCAACAAAAAGATGTAGACATAAAACGGATGTATCAGAAAGCATCCACGGAAGAGGAACCTGAGTGTATACCAGAGTGTTATTACCGTAAAAGTGCTGTCTTGATGAGTAAATGGAGCCCTTTACATACGCATGTGGATGAAAATTGGCAGAAGTTCATCAAGTAGTATTGCCGGTAGGGTATAGAAAGGAGGTGTTGCGAGTTGCACATGAGGAGCCAGTGGGAGGTCATTTGGGAATAAGGAAAACGCAAACTAAAATCCAGAAAACCTTTTTATTAGCCTGGACTACATAAAGATGTATTTAAATTTTGTCAATCATGTCACACATGTCAAGTGATAGGGAAACCTCAAGCAGTGATAAAACCAGTGCCCTAATTGATTGAGTAGGACCGCTTCCTAAAACAAAAAGTGGGAATCAATATCTTTTGATTATAATGGATGTGTCTACTATGTTTCCAGAGGCCATTCCAGTACATAAAAGATCCTCCATAAAAGATGGTGGAGGAGTTACTTAAATTCTTTATCAGATATGGACTACCCACAGAAATACAATCGGATCAAGGATCAAATTTTTCCTCGCGGTTATTCAAAGAAGTTATGGACAGTTTAGGAATAAAACAATTTAAATCAACTGCGTACCATCCAGAATCACAGGGAACGTTAGAAAGGTGGCATCAGACATTAAAGATAATGTGAGGGCTTATTTCAAGATTATCCAGAGGATTGGGATAAAGGAATTCCATTCGTACTGTTTGCAATTAGGAATGCACCTAATGAGTCCACCAAATTTAGTCCTTTTGAACAAATTTTTGGTCATGAGGTAAGGGGACCACTTAAATTGATTAAGGAAAAATTGGTGAGTGAGAAATCGGAAA
Source organism: Scyliorhinus torazame (assembly GCF_047496885.1). Classification (NCBI taxonomy): domain Eukaryota; kingdom Metazoa; phylum Chordata; class Chondrichthyes; order Carcharhiniformes; family Scyliorhinidae; genus Scyliorhinus; species Scyliorhinus torazame. The sequence continues at coordinate 100,019,987 of NC_092719.1, forward strand.
TTACATTGTTGGATTACGTCTCAAATTTTAGGGAACGATTAAATAGAGCCGGTGAATTGGCTAGACGACATTTAAAAGTTGCACAAAATGTGATGAAATGGGTAGCGGACAAAAAATCCAAAGTTCGTAGTTTTGCCTTGGAGATAAATTTTTGGTGCTGTTACCAGTGGTCGGTGAACCTTTAAAAGCAAGGTTTTGTGGACCTTATCAGATTAAAAGGAAATTAAGTGAGGTGAATTATGTGGTACAAACACCAGATAGAAGGAAGACTCACCGAGCGTGTCATGTGAATATGCTTAAAAGGTACTTTGAAAGGGAAGGAGAGAAAAAGGAGGTTTTCATGATTCTAACTCAAAGTGACGAACCAAATCCAGATGACTGTGAATTTGACATACCTCAAAATAAATTGGAAAACAAGGGTGTTCTTAAAAATTGGGAAAATTGTTGTTACCTTCCAGAGGAAAAACAAACTGACCTGAAAGAGTTATTGATATCACATGGGCAAGTTTGTAGAGATAAATTGGGAAATACTAAAATGGCTATACATGATGTAGATGTGGGAAATGCTGTTCCAATCAAACAACATCCATACAGACTTAACCCTTTAAAATTGGCACAGGTTAACAAAGAGATTGAGAATATGCTTAAAAATGGCATAATTGAAGTGGGTTGTAGCAAATGGAGCTCACCCATAGTGATGGTACCTAAACCAGACGGTACCAAACGGTTGTGTGTGGACTATAGAAAGGTTAATGCAGTTACAAGAACGGACTCATCCTATCCCACGATTGGAGGATTGCATTGAGAAAGTGGGACAATCAGCTTTTATTTCCAAACTGGATTTACTTAAAGGTTAATGGCAGGTACCTTTATCCGAAAGGGCGAAGGAGATTTCAGCTTTTGTGACTCCAGATGGTACATACCAATTCAAAGTTATGCCATTTGGCATGAAAAACGCCCCAACCACATTTCAACAGTTGACCAACAACGTCATTTCAAGATTACCCAATTGTGCGGTATACATCGACAATCTGGTAATTTTCAGCCAGACATGGACAGAACATTTGAAACATCTGATGGAGTTATTCGATCAGCTTCAGGAGGAGGGTTTGGTGCTACACCTAGCCAAAAGTGAATTTGGAAAAGCCGAAGTCACCTTCCTGGGCCGTACAATCGGACAGGGTCGAATGGTCACACGGGAAGTGAAACCGACAGTTATTGAGGAGTTTCCGATACCCTCGAGACGAAGGTAAATAATGCGATTTCTTGGTATGAGTGGATTTGTTTGAACATTTGTGCAAATGTTTTGTAGCGTGGTTGCTCCACTGATGGACTTGCTGAAGAAATGTCGAAAATTTTGGTGGGCAGCGAAGTTTCAACAGGCATTTGACTGCCTGAAAGCTGTGATAACCAATGCTCCTGTGTTGGAGAATTACAAGGGACTCTGTGATCAGATTGAACTAAAGTATCTGACTTTAAAGAGAAATGCCGAGGCGTAGAGAAATGGACGGAGCATGCAGACACCTTCTTGGTCAAAGAGACTGTCAATCAAGAAGGATTTCCCAACAGGGCAGCATGGTAGCATTGTGGATAGCACAATTGCTTCACAGCTCCAGGATCCCAAGTTCGATTCCGGCTTGGGTCACTGTCTGTGCGGAGTCTGCACATCCTCCCCGTGTGTGCGTGGGTTTCCTCCGGGTGCTCCGGTTTCCTCCCACGGTCCAAAGATGTGCAGGTTAGGTGGATTGGCCATGATAAATTGCCCTGAGTGTCCAAAATTGCTGGGTGGGGTTACTGGGTTATGGGGATAGGGTGGAGGTGTTGACCTTGGGTAGGTTGCTCTTTCCAAGGGCCGGTGCAGACTCGATGGGCCGAATGGCCTCCTTCTGCACTGTAAATTCCATACTATGCTCTATCCCACCCCCCGCACTATTCCTTTCCATACCCCCGAACTTCTCAATGCGATGGCCAACGGCTCATTCCCGAGTGCAAACATTCGGGGGGACATAGGACATCCCTGCCTCGCCCCACGGTGGAGAGAAAAGTATCTCGAGCTGATGTTTGTGCAGACACTCGCCCTCGGCTCCTTATAATATAGCTTTACCCAGTCCACAAATCTTGGTCCAATCCCAAACCGCTCCAGAACTGCCATCAAGTACCCCCATTCTACCCGGTCAAACGCCTTCTCAACATCCAGTGCCACAACCACCTCCGTTTCCTTCCCTTCCGCCGGTGCCATTACCACGTTCAATACCCTTCTAATGTTCGAAAACAGCTGCCTCCCTTTCACGAACCCCGTCTGATCCTCCCCTATCACCTTCGGGAGGCACTCCTCCAGCCTACCCACCAGTACCTTCGCCAATACTTTTGCGTCCACATTCAGAAGTGATATGGGCCGATACGACCCACACTCTGTTGGATCCTTATCTTTTTTTAGCAACAGTGAAATCGATGCCTGCCCCAAAGTTTGTGGCAACACCCTCTTCCCTATCGCCTCCTCAAACATCCCCATCATCAGGGGTGCCAGCTTATCCTTGAATTTTTTATAATATTCCATCGGAAACCCATCCGGCCCTGCCACCTTCCCCGACTGCATCCTCCCAATCGCATCCTTCATCTCCTGCTCCACTATCGCTCCTTCTAATGTAGCCCTGTCCCCCTCCCCTAGCCTCGGGTACTCCAACCCATCTAGAAATTCCTGCATCTCCCGGTCTCCCCCGGGTGGCTCTGACTTGTACAACCTCTCATAAAACTCCTCAAAAACCTTGTTAATCAGCACTGGAGCTACCACCAACTTCCCTGCCCTATCCTTCACCTGAAGAATTTCCCTTGCCGCTGCCTCCCTCCGGAGCTGACCCCGCCTTATCTCCATGTTCATAAACTGCGCCCCTTGCTCGTCTCAGTTGGCGCACCGCCTTCCTGGTGGACAGTCGGTCAAAGCTCGCCTGTAGTTCCTTCCTCTTTTCCAGCTTTGCTGGGTCCCCATCTTCTGCATACCTCCTATCTACCTCCAACATCTCATCTATTACCCTCTGCCGCTCCAACCTCTCCTCTTTATCCACCCTGGCCTTAAACGAGATCACCTCACCCCTCACCACCGCCTTTAGAGCCTCCCAGACAACTGCCTTCAACACCTCACCTGTACAGTTGAAACCGACATATTCCTTAATTACCTTTTCAATTTTCTCACAGAACACATGGTTCCCTAAAAGTCCTACATCTAATTTCCACCCCGGCCTCTGCGCTACCCCCTTCTCCAGTACCATATCCACCCAATGCGGAGCATGATCTGACACTGAAATTGCCGAGTGTTCCGACCCCTTAACCCTAGCCAGCATAACCTTCCCCACCACAAAAAGGTCGATCCGCGAGTATACCTTATGGACTGCTGAGAAAAACCCTCGGGTGCAGAAACCTCCAAGGGTCCACCCCTCCCATTTCCACCATTAGCCCAGCCAGCGCCTTCGCCCCCCCTGATGGGACCAGTGAGCGCGGCCATGACCTGTCCAACCTTGGCTCCTGCACCAAGTTCCAGTCCCCCCCCACTATCAGTTTGTGTATGTCCAAGTCGGGGTTGGCCCCAAACACCTTCTTTGAGAATCCCACTTCATCCCAATTGGGACCATATACACTTACCAGCACCACTAGCCTCCCCTCCAGTGCCCCTGGCACAATCACATATCTACCCCCCTGATCTGCCACCACCTTCTCCATCTGGAAGCGTACTCTTTTGCTGACCAACACCGCTACCCCTCGAGCCCTTCTGTCAAATCCGGAGTGAAACACTTGACTAACTCAGCCCTTTTTCGTCTCACCTGGTCCTTCACCCTCAAGTGAGTCTCCTGCAGCATTGCCACATCGGCTTTCAAACTTTTAAAATGTGCAAGCACCCTTGACCTCTTGACCGGACCTCCTAACCCCCTCACGTCCCACGTGACTATCCTAACTGGGGGTCTCAGCCCCCCACCCTTCTTTTCCACCATCATCGCCCTGCCCCATAAGCCTGACCCATCCCTGTCCATTATTAACATCGAACCCCTCCCCCCCTCCCAATAACCCCCCCTACATTTCCTCTTAAAAAAACATCTCCCAGCATCAATGTCTTCCCCCCTCTCACTCGCCTTGTAGGCCCATGGAAACTTGCTATCCAGGCTCCAATGTCCGCAGCCCTCCTCTCACCTCACCTCCGTTCACTAGTTGACTTTAGTTAGCTAGCGCGGGTGGCTCCCCCGCCAAGGTATAGCGTCCCCTCCCACCCAGTGCCAGAGAAAGAAAAAACAAAAACAACAATCCAACCCATACAATTCACTAAAATAAAATATAACCGTCGCAACACAGAATGTCAATCAACCCAACCATTAACTTGAACTCTGTAACAATGCAAAGAGAAGTAAATTACAATACATACCAGTAAAAAGAAAATTGTAGCATTTATACATTTTCCAGCTGCCCAAACACAGTCCACAGTCTCTCTTCCAGCTCCGCTCCTCACGTCTGTCCCAAGCCTTCTGCCCTCATGAATGCCTCGGCCGCCTCCGCTGCCTCAAAGTAAAAGCCTTTGGCATTATACGTTACCCTCAGCTTCGCCGGGTACACCACACCAAATTGCACCCCCTTCTTGTACAAAGCAGCCTTCACTTGCCCAAACACCGCTCGTCTTTTTGCCAACTCCATCGTCAAGTGCTGGCCGAACTCCAGCACCATCCCACTGCACCTCGCGCTTCTGCTTCGCCCAGCTTAACACCTTCTCCTTCATGCAGTACTTATGGAAGCGGATAATTACTGCTCTTGGCGGCTCATTCACTTTGGGCTTCGGCCTTAATGACCGATGAGCTCGGTCCAGTTCATACTGAGAGGGGTTCTCACCCTCCCCCATCAGCTCCGCCAACTTCTTAGCGAAGTACTCCGTTGGCCTTGGACCCTCTGCCCCTTCGGGCAAGCCCACAATTCTCAAATTGTGCCGCCTTGAGATATTCTCCAAGTCCTCGAGCTTTGCTCGGAGCCCTCTGTTGACCTCCACCACCCTCCGCAGCTCGTCCCCTAACGAGGTGAACAGGTCGCTGTGCTGCGACGCGGCCTCCTCCACTTCCTTCATCTTCTCGCCCTGCTCTCTCACCTCGACCGATGCCTTTGCCACAGCTACTCTCACCGGGGCGATTGCCTCCTCCACCAATGACTTCAATGCGATCGCCGACTCCTTCCTCAAGGCCTCCATGTGCCTCGCAGACTGTTTTTCCAGCTCCACCTCCATCACCTCGGTCGTCTTCTCCACTGTAAGTAGTGCGGCCCCACCATGCGGTTTGGCTTCCACCATCCTGTCAGCACCTTTGCTCGTCTTCTCATTCAGCGGCAAGCCCACGTTTCCTCCTTTCTTCAACGCTGCTCTTCGCATCCTTTAGCGGCTTGTTGTTTTTCTTTTCTTTTTTTCCCCCTTTTCGCCCCTCTGTCCTTCATCAATCTGTTTCTTTTTTTTTGAAAAAAACAAACAATTTTTCTTCCTTCACACAGAAAAAAAGAGGAGAGAAAGAAAAAAAAACTTTCACCAAACTTCTTTAAAACTTCTTTCTCTTCTCTTTTACATTTCCCCAGAGTTCACCTGGGACCAGACTTCAGCCTTCTTATTACATTCTAGGTGGGAGCCATCTGATGTGGGACATCCCACCTACATCGCACCCTGGCCTCGGGCCTGCCGCCTCGGCTTCCTTTTGTCTCCGCCCCCGCTGCCCTGACCTTCGAGTGCGCTGGGCCCAGCGCCTCAGCCCCCGCCGCCCGACACCCGCGCGGGGTTCCTCACCGGTTTTCAAACCGGCCCAGCTAGCTGCCCGTGACGGCCCCAAAGCCCGACGATAGTCGGGGGGTGATCAATAAACCAGGGAAATCCCCGAAAGCGCCGCAAATTGTGGACACCGGCGGGAGCTCTTCTTGATGTGGCCGTCCCGCTCGCATACGCCACCGGAAGTCTTCAATAGTGACTTTAACCTGATGTGCTTCTGATAAAGGTTTTGTTTTTAAGTCGTATGGATGTTAAAAAGGAAAGCTTAAAGGTTTACTTAGTGTTGTATTCTTTGGGGGTTGTATTTCAATTAATAATTGCTAAGATGTTCACTATGTTTTAAAAAGGTTAACTTGAGTTCATAGAATAAACATTGTTTTGCTTTAAAAAAATACTTTTCCATTTCTGCTGTACCGCACCTATAGAGTGGGCCGTGTGCTGCCCATAGCACAATCTATTAAAAGTTGTGGGTCAGGTATACTCCATGATACACTTTGGGGTTCTCTAAACCCTGGCCCATAAGAAGTCAGAATTCATCTGCATTTGGAGACTTAGGGATTAATCACGAGCAGTCTTGCAGGCATGACTTTTGATAAGATCCCACATGGGATGCTGATAGCGAAGGTAAGAGCCCATTGAACCCAAGGAAATTTAGCAAATTGGATCCAAAATTGGCTGAGTGGTAGGAAGCAGAGGATGATTGTCAAGAGGTTTTCTGACTGGAAAAGTTTTATTACTTGCAGTAATATATATTACTCATTTGTTTATGCCAAGTTGAACTTAACTTTGATGATGAATCCTCAAAGTCGTCCAGTGATAATAAATAATGTATTGAGTAACTAATGAATTACCTTGTGAGTTTGATTCTTTAATACTTTTACTAGTTAGTAAATGAAACAAGATGGAATTAGATCAACTATGAATATTATACGTTACACTCTGAGCTAACTATACTTCTGTTCTCTAGCTACAACACACCTGAAGAGAGCGGGAAAGCAGATTGAGCTTGTATTTATACTCCCTGTTAGTGATGCCCTCTAGTGATCATCTGCCAATACTGACTATATATTAATCCTTCATGTATATACATATACAGAGATCACTACAGAAACCTGTGGCCAGTGGGGTCCCGCAGTTATCAGATTTGTGGCCCTTGCTCTTTGTGGTTTATATAAATGATTTAGATACGGGCGACACAATGGCACAGTGGTTAGCACTGCTGCCTCACCTCCAGGGACCCAGGTTCAATTCTGGCCTCGGGTGACTGTGTGGATTTGTATGTTCTCTCCATGTCTGCGTGGGTTTCCTCTGGTGCTCCGGTTTCCTCCCACAGTCCAAAGATGAGCAGGTCAGGTGGATTGGACATGCTAAATTGTCCCTGAGTGTCTAGGGTTGTGTAGGTTAGGTTAAAGGGTTATAGGAATAGGGTGGGGAGGTACGAGGTGGACTTGGGTGGAGTGCTCTTTCAGCCGGTTGGTGCAGACTCGATGGACCGAATGGCCTCCTTCTGAGCTGTGGGGATTCTATGGATTCTATGGATGTAGGAGGGTTGATCAGTAAGTTTGCAAATGGTACGAAAATTGGTGGGGTGATAAACAGTGAGGAAGATAACCTTCGATTATAGGAGGATACAGACAGGCTGGTCAGATGGGCTGATCAGTGGCAAATGGAATTCATCCGGATAAGTGTGGGGTGACGCGTTTGCTCGGTGACCGGAGAATCCTGCCCAAGGTCACGGGACTTCTCCATTGCCTGCCTTTCACCCGAGGTGATCTTGCGACGGGTGGGGCAGAAGAATCCTGCCCGTAGAATTTTCTTTCGCACTGGGGAGCTGAACTCCGAGATCGGGCCGCCATTTTGAAAGGATGCCCTTATCTCTAAGTGAGCTTGTGGGTCCCCCACACACCCCACCCATGGGAATTGTCACCCTCCACTTACATGGGCACGACCCCACACCCCCCTCATGTGAGGACATCCCGCTATGGTGTCCATGGTGGCCACCACTCATCAGGCCCCACCAGCCTCTTAATCTTTTCTTTTTAATGTCTCTCCCTTTAAATCTCTTCGGGAGTTCAGATCAGAGAGGATGGAGGCTAGGCCAGTTGCATGCTCCTCCTGTAGGATTTAGGTGGTGAGGGATACCACCGATGTCCCCGCTGACTATACCTGCGGGAAGTTCATCCAGCTCCAGCTCCTCATAGACCACGTTAGGGAACTGGAGCTGCAGCTGGATGAACTTCGGATCATTCGGGAGACAGAGGGGATAATAGCCAAGAGTCACAGGGAGGTAGCCACACCCAAGGTTCAGGACAAGAGTAGCTGGGTTACAGTCAGGGGAAGGAAAACGAACGGGCAGACAGTGCAGGGATCCCTCGTGGCCGTTCCCCTTCAAAACAAGTATACCGTTTTGGATGCTGCTGGAGGGAATGACCTACCGGGGGAAGGCCCTAGTGGCCAGGTCTCTGGCAATGAGCCTGGCTCTGTGGCTCAGAAGAGAAATGCGGAGAATAGAAAATCAATAGTGATAGGAGACTCAATGGTTAGGGGAATGGATAGGAGATTGTGTGGTCGCGAACGAGACTCCCGGAAGATATGTTGCCTCCCGGGTGCCAAGGCCAGTGATGTCTCATGTCGAGTCTATCAGGTTGATAAAACCCAGGTTGATAGGGTTGTTAAGAAGGCGTATGGTGTGTTGGCTTTCATTAACAGGGGGATTGAGTTTAAGAACCGCAAAGTTTTGTTGCAGCTTTATAAAACCCTTGTCAGACCACACTTGGAATACTGTGTCCAGTTCTGGCCATCTCATTATAGGAAGGATGTGAATGCTTTGGAGAGGGTACAGAGGAGATTTACCAGGATGCTGCCTGGACTGGAGGGCGTGTCTGATGAAGAAAGGTTGAGGGAGCTCGGGCTTTTCTCACTGGAGTGAAGAACGAAGAGAGGGGACCTGATAGAGGTGTACAAGGTGATGAGAGGCATGGATAGAGCGGATAGTCAGAGACTTTTTCCCAGGGTGGAAATAGCTGTCACGAGGGGAGATAATTTTAAGGTGATTGGAGGAAGATATAGGGGAGATGTCAGAGGTAGGTCCTTTACACAGAGTGGTGGGTGTGTAGAATGCACTGCCAGTGGAGGTGGTGGAGTCAGAGTCATTAGGGACATGTAGGCGACTCTTGGACAGGCACATGGACAGCAGTAAATTGAGCGGGTGTAGGTTAGGCTGACCTTAGATTAGGATAAATGGTCGGCACAACATCGTGGGCCAAAGGGCCTGTACTGTGCTGTTCTATGCTCTATGTTCTAAGCCCCCTTGCAGCATCCCACACCCTTCCAGGACCCCACCCATCACCCGTCCAACCTCTCAGAGACCCCTACTTACCTATCCTGCATGCCCTCACCCTTAAACCAACCCCCCCACTCTCATTCCATGCGCAGGGGCCCCCTTGCAGTGCCACTCTGGTACTGGGACACCCTTGCACTGACTCCCAGGCAGTTTTCCTGCCAGCTTGGCAGTGTCATCTGGGCACCTTGGCAGTGCCAGTGTGGCAGTGCCAAGATGCCAGCTGGGCAGTGCCAAGATGCCTGCATTCCAGTGGGAGGGCCTGCATTGTCCCTGACCATCCAAGGTGGCCCAGGAGACTCCCCCACCTCAGGTGCCGGTCCGCCTGATCCACATTTGTGTGGACCAGCACTGATCGGCCTGGCTGCAGCCTCCTTGGGGAGACTGAAGAATCGAGGGAGGCCGCTGGTTGCCGGTCTGGTAGGTCGTAAATAGGTCTGGGACCTACTTCCACGATCGTCATTCAGTCCCGCCCATTTGGGGCAGAGTTCCAGACCCGATGTCTCGCGGGACTTTGGTGAATATCACGAGACGCGGAGGCTGTCGTGAGGCTCGCTGCAGGCCGCTCCCGAGACTCTCCAGCCACGTTGTGCTCTCGCTTGAGTGCAACACGTCCGGAGAATGGCGCCCTATGGTACTCCGGAAAAACTTTCTAAGTGTTGTCATAATATCCACTCATGTATATAATGAGATGCAGACAGGCAGTGATTGGCACATAGGATGACCAGTAAGCATAAACACAGCACAGCCAATCACCAGACAGGACACTACCACTATAAAGCCAGAGGGCACTAGGTTTCCCGCTCTCTCGGGACCCAGCTACTGAGACAGTCAGAGTCCACGAGCTAGCAAGCACAAACACCATGCGGTAGCTAGTAAGTCTGGTCAGGCTACTACAAGGTCACTAGTCAGATCAGTATAGTGTTAACCCACAGCTGAATATGTACAGCAGTTCATCGAGTTGAATAAACCAGTGTTGGATCTTCTGTGTTAATCGTCTGTTTCTAACTTCCCTGCATCGAGTGCAGTCCACATCGAACCAACCTGCCTAACACATCATGGTACCAGAGTGATATTGATCTTGACGGACCTACCTCGAGTGAATCAGCATCGACCAGCAAGCAGCCATTCAGCGAAATGGAAAATATCCAGCATCCTCCGCAGCTCCGCATCTCCGGCAACCTCGGAAAATCTTCAAGCAAAAGTTCCTCTTGTACATCGAGGCCTCCGACCTCGAGGCAGCATCGGATGCCAGGAAGATCACGCTATTTCTCTCCACTGCGGGGTCCACGCCATCCATATCTACAATTCGCTTACGTTCGCCGACGGCAAAGACAAAACAAAATTCAAAATAGTCCTGCTGAAGTTCGACAGCCACTGCGACATTGAGGTGAATGAGAGCTTTGAACGGTGCATCTTCCAGCAGAGGCTTCAAGTAGAGATGAACCTTTTCAGTCCTTCTTGATCCATCTCCGCATCCTAGTGCAGTCATAAAACTATGACTCGACGGCTGATTCCATGATCCGGGATTAGATCGTTTTCGGGGTCCACTCCGACTCCCTGCGGCAGCTGCTCCTTAAAATCAAACAGTTGCCCCTCTCTGTCGCTATCGAGACGTGCGTTGTCCATGAGCATGCCAAGAATCGTTACTCCCACATCAGGGCGGCAGAAACTGCAAAGCTGGCCTCCCACGAGGCAGAAAGGGTGCAGGCCATTGCACAGATGCAGGGCCTGAGCATCGAGGAGAGTGGCCGTTTCACGCACTTTGCTCGGATCCCTGCGCATACGCGCCATTACCGAGTGGACGACGAGACCGAAAACCCGACTGCGCAGATGCGTACGTCTGCCGACTGCACTGCGCGATGGCGCACGGACTGCGCTGACATCAGCGTCATGACGTGTCTGAATTGTGGCTCCGCCCACTTAAAGAGGCAATGTCCGGCAAGAGGACGCCGATGTCTCCAGAGTGGCAAGCTTGGCCACTACGCAGCCCTCTGCAGATCCGCTCCACCGCTCAGCAGCCAGCGATCCCAGCTGCGGCGCAGAAGTATCCGCTCAATACACCAAGCATGCCAGATTCTGATCCCGACGGCCCAACGGGCCCTGATGCTGACTGCCTCAAGTGTCCATATCGGGTGGGCATCATAACCACACATGAGCTGGCCTCCACCACACCTGCGCAATGCCTCTCGATCCTCAGTGTGGAGCCCGACGACGAGTGGTGTGCTGTCCTCACAGTTAACAAGGCTCGCATCCGATTTAAACTGGACACCCTCGCGTCTGCGAACCTCATCTCAAAATCCGACCTCGACACGATCCGGGCCCGACCAAGCATTCTTCCACCGGCCTGCCAGCTCCTTGACTACAATGGCAATGCCATAGCTGCCAGTGGCTCCTGTCAACTAAGGGTATCCAACAAGGCGGTCAAGACAAAGTTATGATTTGAAATAGTCAGGCCTGAGAGGGCGTCCCTGCTCGGTGCTCGCGCCTGCAAGCTCCTGAACCTGGTTCAGCGAGTCCACACCATGTCATCGCCACCGGTGACAGCCTCGCCCGATGGAAATTTGCAAACCGACATAGACGACATTATCACGCAGTACCACAGTGTATTCGATGGAATCGGCACGCTCCCGTACCGATACAAAACACTGCTCAAGCTGAACGCTACCCCTGTAATCCATGCACCACGCCGGGTGCCGGTGCCCCTCAAGGATCGTCTGAAAAAGGAACTACAGGACCTCCAAGACCAGGGCATCATCACGAAGGTCACGGAGCCAACAGACTGGGTCAGCTCCATGGTCTGCGTAAAGAAGCCATCAGGGGAGCTCCACATTTGCATTGATCCCAAGGATCTAAACCGGAACATCATGCGGGAGCACTACCCGATCCCGAAGCATGAAGAGTTAACCAGTGAGGTGGCTCATGCCAAATTCTTCACTAAGCTGGACGCCTCCCGGGGTTTTTGGCAAATACAGCTGGACGCGTCCAGTCGCAAGCTGTGCACGTTCAACACCCCGTTCGGCCGTTACTGTTACAACCGGTAACATATCTGCCTCCGAAGTGTTTCATCGCATCATGGCGCAGATGATGGAGGGCATCGAGGGGGTACGAGTATATGTGGACAACGCGATCATCTGGTCCACAACTCCCCAGGAACACATCGCTCGCCTCAAGCAGGTCTTCCAGCGAATTCATGATCGTCTCCAGCTCAACAGGGCTAAGTGCTTATTTGGTCAATCTGATATAAAGTTTCTCGGTGTCCACATCAGGGTGTGTGGCCAGACGCCGACAAGGTCTTGGTGATCAACACCATGAAGACCCCGGAGGACAAGACGGCGGTCCTCCGCTTCCTCGGGATGGTCAACGTTCTCGGGAAATTCATTCCCAATATGGCATCCCACACCGCGGCCCTCCGCCATCTCGTCAAGAAGTCAACGGAATTCCAGTGGCTGCCCACACATGAAGCGGAATGGCGTGAGCTGAAGGCAAAGCTCACTACAGCCCCAGTTCTAGCGTTCTTCGACCCAACCAAGGAAACCAAGATATGAACTGATGCAAGCCAGGATGGCATTGGGGCGATGCTCCTCCAGCGAGATGACTCTTCGTCCTGGGCTCCAGTGGCGTATGCCTCCAGGGCCATGACGCCCACTGAGCAACGGTATGCCCAGATTGAAAAGAAGTGTCTGGGTCTCCTGACAGGAATAGTTAAGTTTCATGACTACGTTTACGGCCTGCCGAAATTCATGGTGGAAAGGGACCACAGGCCTCTAGTCCACATAATCCAGAAGGATTTAAATTACATGACACCTCGGTTACAGCGAATTCTTCTTTGACTCCGCTGCTGTGACTTTGAACTTGTCTACACGCCTGGCAAAGAGCTGATCATTGCAGATGCCCTATCCCGGTCCATCATCACACCGTGTGAACAAGGTGACTTCATCTGCCACATAGAAGCGCAAGTCCAATTGTGTGCCACCAACCTCCCAGCCTCTGATGAACGGGTGGACCAAATTCATGAGGAAACGGCCAAGGATCCTTTACTGCAGCGTGAGATGCAGCACCTTACCCATGGCTGGCAGAAGGAACAATGTCCCCAATTCTTTAATGTTAAAGACGAGCGGACGGTTGTGGAGGGAATCCTGCCGAAACTTGACAGGATCGTTATTCCTCAAAGCATGCAGGCTATGGTGCTGGGTCAACTCCATGAGGGTCACCTTGGAGTCGGGAAATGCTGACGCAGAGCTCAGGAGGCGGTTTACTGGCCGGGCATTAACCAGGATATTGCCAACACGGTCCTCAACTGCCCCACCTGTCAGACGTTTCAACCGGCTCAACAGGGCTAAGTGCTCATTTGGTCAATCTGGAAACACTGCAACAGCACGAGATTGTGACCTCTCAGTGGTCCAAAGTAGGTGTAGACCTTTTTCACGCCAAGGGGCGTGACTAATTACTCCTGGTCGACTACTTCTCCAGTTACCCAGAAGTGGTGAAACTGTCCGACCTCACATCGAAGGCGGTCATCAAAGCTTGCAAAGAAACATTCGCCAGGTATGGGATACCGCTCACGGTAATGAGCGACAACGGTCCATGCTTTTACAGCCAAGAATGGTCTGATTTTGCACAGTCCTCCAACTTCCGTCACGTTACCTCCAGTCCCCACTACCCGCAATCAAACGGGAAGGCCGAGAAAGGGGTCCATATTGTCAAGCGGTTGCTGTGCAAAGCTGCAGACTCAGGCTCCGATCTACCTGGCAATGCTGGCATACAGGGCAACCCCACTGTCCACTGGGTTGTCACCAGCGCAGATGCTCATGAATCGCACTCTGAGGACCACAGTCCAGCCATCCATGTTCCAGACCTTGACCACCTCACGGTACTACAAAAGGTGCAGCAGTCCCGGGCCCAACAGAAGGTCACATGATGCTCATGCCACGGATTTACCTGAGCTGGCTCCAGCCGATCATGTTCACGTCCAGTTGCCTGAGGGCGGTTGGTCAGCCACAGCTGTTGTTGTCAAACAAATTGCCCCGAGGTCTTTCATTGTTCGCATGGCTGATGGCTCCCTGCTTCGGCACAACAGACGGGCATTGCGAAGAGTTCCACGCCCACCACCTGACCGGAGTGCTCCGCCGGCTATCATTCTTCCTCCGGACGTACCCTGCCACGAGGCAACCGATCTGCCAGCGATGCTGCCGGCCCACGCGACCACCGCAATGGCAGAGATCCCACCTCTCCACGTGCAGGCGGCTCCTGATCCACCTCTGCGGCGATCGACAAGAATTTGTCGCCCGCCACAAAGACTGAATCTGTAGACTTAACTTTTATAAATTTTTGTGACTGAATCCATCGACTTAACTCTTGTAAATATTGCTTAGTTTGCCATGTATCTGCACTATCGACACCTTCCCATGTATATACGTTTGTTCAATCACCGTTTGTATATCGTTAGGCATATATATATATTTCTATATATATATATATACACACCTCAGTATTTATTTAACTAAAAAAAAAGGGGAGATGTCATAATATCCACTCATGTATATAATGAGATGCAGACAGGCAGTGATTGACACATAAGATGACCAGTAAGCATAAACACAGCACAGCCAATCACCAGACAGGACACTACCATTATAAAGCTGGAGGGCACTAGGTTTCCCCCTCTCTCGGGACCCAGCCACTGAGACAGTCAGAGTCCACGAGCTAGCACAGTGCAAACACCATGCGGTAGCTAGTAAGTCTGGTCAGGCTAGTGCAAGGTCACTAGTCAGATCAGTATAGTGTCGACCCACAGCTGAATATGTAAAGCAGTTCATCTAGTTGAATAAAACAGTGTTGGATCTTCTCCTGTGTTAGACGTCTGTGTCTAACTTCCCTGCATCGAGTGCAGTCCACATCGAACCAACCTGACTAACACATCAAGTGTGGTAGTGAGTGGAATTGCCGCGCGCTTCCCAGCGCTTAGCCCAGCGAGGCCGGCGACACTACTCAACGTTAATTGCTGCACATAACGAGCTTCTTGCCACAAATGAAGGCTCTCCAGCTGATTGGCTGGCACCGTGCTCGCCAGCCCCCGCTAACAAGGTCGAGCAGCTCCTAGGCTGCACTTACTCGGCCAACCCCAGCCATCTCGCAACAATGGCGTCCAGGAGACCAGCCCCAAGTTTCGGGGATGCTGACCTGCGGAGGTTCCTGGACGCGATGGCGGCCACGAGGGAAGTCCTGTTCCCCCTGGGGTCCTGGAGGGTCATCCATAGGGTAGCCAGTGTTTCCTGGGATGGGATGGCGGCAACAGTTAGCTCGGGCAGTGTGACCAGGAGGACTGGCCTCCCGTGCCAAAGAAGATCAACGACCTACACCGGGCAGCACGAGTGAGTAGACACCAACGCCCCTCTTCTCCCCCCCCCCCCCCCCAACGGAGCATCCACCCTCCCCAACCCTCCCTTCACCTACCCACCCCACAACTGTGAACTACGCGTGTGTCTAATGATGCCCCCTCTGTGCCTCCTCAGGAAAAGCTCTCCAATAATCGGTGGGAGAGGACCCAGACTGGTGGTGGTGTGCCGGACTTGAGAATCCTCATCTCTTTAGAAGGGTGTGCCCTGGAGGTGACTGGTGTGGCCGAGGACAGAACAGTCACCCACGCGAAGGCTGGCGGTTGCCGCAGAGGTGAGGAACACAGGGGACCTGTCAAACGTGAGTTGTTATTGCTTTACTGACTGACCCATCCCTCCCACTGATCACATGTCCATTATGGGCAGCACTATAGCACAGTGGTTATCACAGTTGCTTCACAGCTACGGGGTTCCAGGATTGATTCCCGGCTTGGGTCACTGTCTGTGTGGAGTCTGCACGTTCTCCCCGTGTCTGCATGGGTTTTCTCCGGGTGCTCCGGTTTCCTCCCACAAGTCCTGAAAGACGTGCTGTCAGGTAATTTGGACATTTTGAATTCTCCCTCAGTGTACCCGAACAGGCGGCGGAATGTGGCGACTCGGGGCTTTTCACAGTAACTTCATTGCAGTGTTAATGTAAGTCTGCTTGTCTGCGTGTGACAGTAAAGATTATTATTATTATTCTCCCGCTGCTCCTCCAGCCGACGGTGCCGTCCCCATCCCGGGCCGCACCCTCTCCTAACTCCCAGGAGAACACCTCGGAGAAGAGCTCCAAGGATGCAACTGTTATAGTCGCGGCACAGCTGTCATCCCCACCCTCCACCTCCACCCTCGGTGGGACGTGTTAGTGGTCAGGCTTCTGGGCACAATCTGGTGAGCACCACACAGCTGCTGATGTACATCGGGTGGAGGCAGGAACCCCCAGGCGAGACAGCAGTCGGAGGTCTGCTGGATCCCAGGACCCCACTGAGTCCCAGCTTGAAGCTGAGCCTTTGTGCCAGGAAGGCCTGGCCAACCACATCCAGATGTTCTTTGAGGCGATGCCCAAGGTTGTGGGGGTGAGGGTGGAGCCATGCCCGAGAGTGGCAGTCTTCAGGGTATCGGACCAGTGAGAACTCTTTATAGAGAGGGAGCCGTATCCTCCCTAAATGCCCGCCGAAGAATCCTGCTTGGCTGGCGATCAGCAGCACCACCCAAGGTTGGCCAACCTATCGGAATTTCTCCAACTGGAAAAAAATCAAATTTGCCATCCAGAGTTTGGAAGAGGCTTGCACAAGACGTGGAAACCATTCACCAACCTGTTCCAGGAACTGTTTGCAGCCAGCAACCAATAGAGCAAAGGGGAGGATGGGTCCGGAGTGGGGCTCACATGAAGCATCTAGCTTCAACAAGGAGGGTGGGGGGGAGGGGATGGAGGGAGTAGGGGGGAAAATGAGGGGGGAGAAAACAAGGAAGCACATACACCCACCACACCCTGTGCAGGGGGTGCACTACTCCCCCAGATAGAAAGTTTGTAAATACATGCAGTAGACTGGGGTTGATTTGTTTGTTACTATGTAATATACCTGTCGCTACACGACTTTGCTATGTAAGAAAATGAAAGGGCAGCACGTTGGCGCAGTGGATAGCACTGCTGCCTCACGGCGCCAAGGTCCCAGGTTCGATCCCGGCTCTGGGTCACTGTCCGTGTGGAGTTTGCACATTCGCCCCGTGTTTGCGTGGGTTTCGCCCCCACAACCCAAAGATGTGCAGGGTAGGTGGATTGGCCACGCTAAATTGCCCCTTAATTGGAAAAAATGAATTGGGTACTCTAAATTTTTTTAAAAATGTATGAAAATGAAAAAACAATTAAAAAAACGTATTTTAATGCTCGACACATGTGTCTCCAACTGCGCCAATCCCCTAATGGTGCTGCCGCAATCTCTAACCCCTCCCCCCAATCCTTCCCCCCAACTCACACTCATCCCCTTAGCCTTACCCTCCCCCAGTGCCCTCTCAGTGATCCTCAACATGCTTAGCCTTCCGTGCTCTGCTGCTGCATCTAGGTGTGTCCCCAGGACGCACATCAGAGGTGGAGGCTGCCTGCTGCCCACTGCATCCCATTGCTTTCGATGCCCCTGGCGGGCGTCCTCTGGGGGGCCCCGGACCACTTGCTGGTAGCACATGCCTTGCCTTGCCGCCTGGTTCCGGCTGCTGACTCCGAGATGCGCCGTTGTCAGGAGTGTGGGTATTGGGGGAGCTGGTAACCTCGGAGGTCCCTTCTGAGTGTTCTCATGGGAGGCGGGGTGGGGGAGGGGGGGGAACGGGGGGGGGAGGGGGAACTACCCTCGATGGGCCGGCATCGTCGGATGGAGATCCTGTGGAAGAATGGACATGTGGTCAGTGGGAGGGATGGGTCAGTCTGCCTGGCATTAACAACTTGCGTCTGAAGGACATCTGGGTGGGGGTTGGTGGATCCTCACCTCTGTGCCATGCGCCTACCTCTATGCCAGTAACAGATCTGTTCTAGGTCACTCCCATGACCTCCAGGTCCCAATCCCCATGGGGTTGAGGACTCTGATGTCTGACATCTCGCTGCCCGTCTGGGCCCTCCCCCGTCCGTTGTGGGCAATTAAACCTGCGGGTACACAGAGGGGGCATTGGGAGCCTGATGCACGATCAATGACCACTAAGGCGAAGTTGTAAGCTAGATGTTTCCCCCAGCAGCTCAGGTACAGAATGAGGGCTGCTGGGGCGGCAAGGGTTCTTATACCCCGCCTTTCAGGGCGGAGCTATTATACACTCTAGCCAATAGAAAGCATACAGTTTCCACCAATAGTGCTTTAGCCTTTCAGGTACCGTAATACCTATAATACCACAGAGCCGCATGCGTTATTTATCGTGGTTGTGTGTGTGTGTAGGGGGGTGCTTACAGTAGGGGGGCAGATGGGGCGGATGCAGGGAAGGTGGGGAGTATGGAGGGGGGATGGGGAGAAAGGGGATGGAGCATATGGGGGGAAGAGGGGCATGGGGAGTATGGACAGCCTTGCTGGACATGGGTGAATTGGGGCACGGAGTGGTGCCAGGCAGGGGCAGTGCCAGGTTTGGGGTTTCAGGGATCTGGTGCCAACCTGCCCGTGCTGCTTGGTGGATGGTGTTGACTTTCTTCTGCACTGTACATTCTGTGATTCTATGATTCTAACGGCACGGGGTGCCAGCCGTCCTACTGACGCTCCCCAAGCTGACAGCAGCTGCCACCTCCTCAGTGTGAGTGTCAGTCTGTGTGTCAGTGTGTGTTTCAGCGTGAGTGTGTCAGTGTGAGTGTCAGAGTGTCAATATGAGTATCAATGTGAGTGTGTGAGTGTGAGTGTATCAGTGTATCAGAGTGTTAATGTGAGTGTCAATCTGAGTGTCAGTGTGAGTGTCAGAGTGTCAATCTGAGTGTCAATGTGCACATCAGTGTGTATGTGTCAGTGTGAGTGTGTCAATGTGAATGTGTCAGTGTGAGTGTCAGAGTGTCAATGTGAGTGTCTGTGAGTGTGTGAGTGTATCAGTGTATCAGAGTGTTAATGTGATTGTCAATCTGAGTTTCAGTGTGTCAGTGTGTGTGTCAGTGTGAGTGTCAGAGTGTCAATGTGAGTGTCAATGTGCACATCAGTGTGTATGTGTCAGTGTGTGTTTCAGTGTGAGTGTGTCAATGTGAATGTGTCAGTGTGAGTGTCAGAGTGTCAATGTGAGTGCCAGTGTGTGTCTGGTGAGTGTGTCAGAGTGTCAATGTGAGTGTATCAGTGTGAGTGTCAGAGTGTCAATGTGAATGTCAGTTGGTGTGTGTCAGTATGTGTGTGTCAATATTAGTGTGTCAGTGTGAGTTTGTCAGTATGTGTGTGTCAATGTGAGTGTGTCAATATGAGTGTCAGTGTGTATGTGTCAGTGTGAGTGTGTTATTTTGTGTGGCTCAATGGGAGTTTCAATGTGTGTGTCAATGTGACTGGCAGTGTGTGTGTGTGAGTGTGTCAGTGTGTGTGTCAATCTGAGTGTCAGTGTGTTTGTGTGAGTGTGTCAGTGTGTGAGTGGCAATGTGAGTGTCAGTGTGAGTGGCAGTGTATGTGTGTCAGTGTGTGTGTCAGTGCGTGAGTGGCAGTTTGTGTGTGTCAGTGTGAGTGTCAGTGTGAGTGTGTTAGTGTGAGTGTGTCAATGTGCGTGTCAATGTGAGTGTCAGTGTGTGTGTGTGTCAGTGTGTGTGTCAATGTGTGTATCAGTGTGTGTGTGTCAATGTGTGTATCGGTGTGTGTGTGTCAGTGTGTGTGTGCCAGTGTGTGTGTGTCAGTATGAGTGTCAGTGTGTGTGTATCAGTGTGTGTGTTAATGTGTGTATCAGTGTGAGTGTGTTGGTGTGAATGGGTCAGTGTGAGTATCAGAGTGTCAGTGTGAGTGTCAATCTGAGTGTCAGTGTGAGTGTGTCAGCGTGAGTGTGTCAGTGTGTGTGTCAGTGTATCGAAGTGTCAATGTGAGTGTCAATCTGAGTGTCAGTGTGAGTGTGTCAGTGTGTGTGTCAGTGTGAGTGTGTCAGTGTGAGTGTCAGAGTGTCAATATGAGTGTCAATGTGTGTGTTAGTGTGTATGTGCCAGTGTGTGTGTGTCCATGCGAGTGTGTCAGCATGAGTGTGTCAGTGGGAGTGCGCCAGTGGGAGTGTGCCAGTGTCAGTGTAAGTGTGTCATTGTGTGTGTGTCAATGTGAGTGCCAATGTGTGTGTCATTGTGAGTGTCAGTGTGTGTGTCAGTGTGTGTGTGTGTCAATGTGAGTGTCAGTGTGAGTGTGTTAGTGTGTGTGTGTCAGTGTGTGAGTGTGAATGTGAGTGTCAGTGTGAGTGGCAGTGTGTGTGTCAGTTTGTGTGTCAGTGTGAGTGTCAGTGTTAGTGTGTGTGTGTCAGTGTGTGTGTCAATATGAGTGTCAATGTGTCAGTGTGAGTGTGTCAATGTGAGTGTCTGTGTGAGTGTGTCAGTGTGAGTATCAGAGTGTCAACGTGAGTGTCAATGTGAGTGTCAGTGTGAGTGTGTTAGTGTGAGTGTGTCAGTGAGTGTCAATGTGAGTGCCAGTGTGAGTGGCAGTGTGTGTGTGTCAGTGTGAGTGTGTTAGCGTGAGTGTGTCAGTGAGTATCAGAGTGTCAAAGCGAGTGTGTCTGTGTGTATGTCAATGTGAGTGTCAATATGAGTGTGTTAGTGTGAGTGTGTTAGTGAGTGTAGAGTGTCAAAGTGAGTGTGTCAGTGTGTGTGTCTATGTGAGTGTCAATGTGAGTGTGTCAATGTGAGTGTCAATGTGAGTGTGTCAGTGTGAGTGTCAGAGTGTCAATGTGAGTGTCAATGTGAGTGTCAGTGTGTGTCAGTGTGAGTGTGTCAGTGTGAGTGTGTCAGTGTGAGTGTCAGAGTGTCAATGTGAGTGTCAATGTGAGTGTCAGTGTGTGTCAGTGTGAGTGTGTCAGTGTGAGTGTGTCAGTGTGAGTGTCAGAGTGTCAATGTGAGTGTCAATGTGAGTGTCAGTATGAGTGTGTTAGTCTGAGTGCGTCAGTGTGAGTGTCAGAGTGTCAATGTGAGTGCCACTGTGTGTCACTGTGTGAGTGTCAATGTGTGTGTGGTGATATACATCACTGTAAGTACACAAAGGGTTAATGTACACACACTACACCTAGCTAGACACTAGAGGGAACACCAGAGACATGACACCCAGACAGTCAACCAATAGGTCAGTAAGATAGGACACGACCAATGGGCAGTCACGATACTCACAGAGGCGACACTACCACAGGAGGGCATTACACCAACCCATATAAAACGACACATCACACTGCTCAGTCTCTTTCCAGTGGAGACACTCAGTGAGTACAGACACAGGGTTGATTGAACATCACTCCCACCACGTGGATTGTAGCAGACTGGTTAGTCAGTCTGAGTAGCTATAGAAGGATTAACAGTCGCGTCGAATCCAAGTAGGAGAATTGTTTACAGTAATAAACGTGTTAAAGCTATCTCCAAGTCTGAACCTTCCTTTGTCAGAGTGCACATCAAGGAAGCAGCTTATGCTACGTCAAGGGCATAACAAAACATGGTTCCAGGAGTGAACTGTTTCAATCCATATAATTAAAACTCAGCAAACAGTGACAACCAGCAACAAAAACCAGGCAAGATGATGTTCGGGATTCTGGTTCCACAGCAGCTCCAGTACCAAGGCAATCTCAGTGAAAACCGGCATTGGTTCAGGCAGAGATTCGAGATCTACCTGGTAGTGTGCGACCTAGATGGCGTGGCGGATGCAGAGAAGATAAAGCTTCTACTTACCATCCCGGGTCCAGAAGCAGCTGAAATCTTCCAGACCTTCAAATACTCAAAGGGGCAAAACAAGAGCGATTTCCTGGCAGTCCTGGACAAATTCCAAGAATTCTGCGAGGAACATACAAGAAGAAAAGGTAAAAGAGGCGCCAAAACTCACCGCGAGGTAGGCTTGCAGCAACGAACGGCAGTTTTGAATTGCAGCCATCTTGGAAAAGGTGCTGCACATGTGCAGTTGCGCGAAGAGCGCACAGAACACGAAGAGTGCACAGAACGGGAAGGTCCGTTTGCGCATGAGCGAGAAGCTGTGCATGCGCAGTTGACAACAAGGCCCCAAGTAAAGGAACAGCGATCTGCGCATGCGCAATCGCTTCCTACGCTCTACGTCACCAGCGTCATGACGTCAGAGGCCCCCGGACCACGCCCACTTAAAGGGGAAATGTCCCACAACACGAAAAACATTTTTAAAGCCTCAAAACCAGATTCTATCACCTGGAACGACAGCACAATGCCTGAAATTCGACCAGTAGCTGAAAGTAACCTCCGCAGAACCCTGTGACAAGCAGTTAGCACCGCCCAAAGAGATGGTTCAGTCCTTGAAGACTATGACTCAAACCTTGAATTCTTCTTTGGACATTGCGAGCCCAATGCCAGCTCCGACACAAATCGCGATGATATGGTCTTGGAAGACACGACTCAGACAAAGCTTTCACCTTGGGAGGCTACGCCAGGACCAAATCCGAACCGCAACTAGACGTGTTGCACATTGACGACCCCGACGACGAGTTCTTCGGATTGGGGAATCTTCAGCCCAGCATATACGACATCCCGACTCGTGAGTGCAGGATTATGCTGCAGCCTGACACCAAGAGACAGAGAGGGGTACAAGCCCACAGAGAGCGGCCTGCTTGCTGCCACACAGAGAGTGGTCCATGCACCACAGAGGGTCCCAGCCTCCACACAGAAAGCGATGAAAGGCTCCACAGCGAGACAACTGCACGTCTCCACCCAAGAAGTGACTCGTGACACAAGCCTCCACAGCGAGCTCGTGGACAGACTCCACGATAGAAGCAACGCAAGACTCCAGAGTGCAGTCCTTGCATGAACGAGACCATGAGGGTCTAGCAACCTCCTCTGAGCAACCAGCAGCAGACAATGCAAGTCTGCCACGCTCCAGTGAACAAGAAGAAGACTCTGACAGTCTACGACCCTTCAGTGACCAAGAGGAGTCTGGCAGTCTACCACGCTCACATGTACAGCAAGCAGACTATGACAGTCCACCCAGATTATTTGAGCCACCAGAAGAAGACTCTGACAGTCTACCCAGCTCAAGTGAACGACAAGAAGACACTGCGGCTCTACCCACTGTATGTGCGACCAGTGACGACGGCATCCCACTTCCCATACCAGATGTGCGACGTGACAAACCTCAGCTAGAATGTACAGAGGCACTCGACAATCACAGTGAGACTACTGGTGACTCCGGTGACACCATATTACTTCAAACCTCACTCGCTCGAGCCACTCCGCAAACAAATGCATTCCTGACTGTTTTGACCCTGGACAGGGAGCATCACGAAACTTCAGAAGATTCAAGTGAACCTGAAATGACTCCGGACGGGGAACATCAAGAAGCCAAAACTGACTCAGGTGAAACAGACCAGACTCCAGACAGGGAGCATCGACAAGCCAAAGCTGATTCAAGTAAGCCGGACATGACTTCAGACGGGGAGCGCCGCAAACTCAGTGACGGCACGCTCAAGAAAACGGCAGATGCCACAAAGCACCCTGACACGAGTAACTGTGTGAAGGACTCGTATTATCCACAGAGGGTGGTCCTTGAGCGCAGCAAACACGACAACAAAACCAACCAACACAACAACAACATCAAAGACTATAGCAAGAAGCGTACCAAAGGCAACAACGTCGGCAACAAGCACGACAAAAACACCAATGGAACAACGACTGGTACGACATGGTACAACTCTGCAAATGAGGGACACTGTTACTGCTCAGCTCAGTACAATGACACACCATGGCAGGACGATGCATCTTACCAATTCACGTTTGCTGCACTACCAACAGGCAACCTGGCTTTCAGGACAGATGCCATCAAGAATTACCCCCACAAGCATCGAAAGAAAAAAAAAGAATCCAAATCCAACAACGAAGTGATTTGACCACTTCTTGGTTCCTTCAGCACAGGGACACTGATGGCGTTTACAAAGCAATGCCACCATCAACATCACCAACTCATCAACCAAACAAGAAAGCCACTCGACCATAATAATTCATGAACTTTGGACTCATGCATATGATTTGGACTTATTGTTTAATGATCACTGTTATCATAACTTGTATAGAGTATCACACATCTTCCTAGTTTGTTCAATTTTCTTTAACACTGTACAGAAAATATGTAACACGAAAGAAGGGGGGATGTGCTGATGTACATCACTAAGTACACAAAGGGTTAATGTACATACACTACACCTAGCTAGACACTAGAGGGAGCACCAAAGACATGTCACACTGACAGTCAACCAATAGGTCAGTAAGGTAGGACACGACCAATGGGCATTCAAGATACACACAGAGGTGACACTACCACAGGGGGGCATTACACCAAACCATATAAAAGGACACATCACACATGCTCAGTTTCTTTCCAGTGGAGACACTCAGTGAGTACAGACACAGGGTTGATTGAACATCACTCCCACCATTTGTAGCAGATTGGTTCGTCAGTCTGAGTAGCTAGAGCAGGATTAACAGTAGCGTTGAATCCAAGTCGGAGAATTGTTAATAGTTTAATAAACGTGTTAAAGCTATCTCCAAGTCTGAACCTTCCTTTGTCAGAGTGCACATCAAGGAAGTAGCTTGTGCAACGTCACGGACATAACAAAACAGCGTGTGTCAGTGTGAGTGTCAGTGTGAGTGTGTCAGTACATACACATTGATAGACTGACACACTCATACACACACTGACACACTCATACACACACTGATGTCTCTTCTACCAGTACTTTTTGCTGTCCCGATGCTGTTCTCTCCAGAGGGTGGGTTTTCTCGAGTCCGCACTCTCTAATTGTACACTGGTGCCTCCTCTGCACCAGCACACACAGCTGGAGAGATGACTGTCTCAAACATTTGTAGTGGGTGTGCTGTGCAGCTGAAAATGTGTTCTTGGCTGGAGCTCTGAGCTCTGTCTCGATCAGACTTGTCCAAACTCTTCATGTGGGGAGGAAAATCTCCATATTTACTCACCCAAGGGACCAATGAGCACAATTCAAAAGATAAAGTTCAGTGTATGACTCATGATTTTTTTTTTTAAACTCTGAATTTTGACAAGAAGAAATATGCTGAGCAAAATAAACAAAATGAGGAATCAACAAAGCAGCGAATCAGAGCGAGAGTGACGGGTTCTTTCTCAATCTCTGAGTGCTCACTTACTCACCCACTCACAGCGGCAACAGCCGAGAGGATGGGAGTGCCTGTGAGAGAGAGCGAGGGTGTATGGGAGAGGGTGAGGGTGTGTGAGGGAGTGTGAGGGTGTGTGAGGGAGTGTGAGGTTGCATGAGAGAGTGTGAGGGAGTGTCAGGGTGCATGAGAGAGTGTGAGGGTGCATGAGAGAGTGTGAGGGTGTGTGAGAGAGAGTGAGGGTGCATGAGAGAGTGAGGTGATGTGAGAGAGTGAGGGTGCATGAGAGAGTGTGAGGGTATGTGAGAGAGAGTGAGGGTGAGTGAGAGAGTGTATAGGTGTGTGAGTGAGAGTGAGGGTGTGTGAGGGAGTGTGAGGGTGTGTGAGGGAGTGTGAGGTTGCATGAGAGAGTGTGAGGGTGTGTGAGGGAGTGTGAGGGTGTGTGAGGGAGTGTGAGGTTGCATGAGAGAGTGTGAGGGTGTGTGAGAGAGTGTGAGGGTGTGTGAGAGAGAGTGAGGGTGCATGAGAGAGTGAGGTGATGTGAGAGAGTGAGGGTGCATGAGAGAGTGTGGGGGTGTGTGAGAGAGAGTGAGGATATGTGAGAGAGAATGAGGGTGTGTGAGAGAGTGTGAGGGTGCATGAGAGAGTGTGAGGGTGTGTGAGAGAGTGTGAGGGTGTGTGAGAGAGAGTGAGGGTGCATGGGAGAATGAGGTGATGTGAGAGAGTGAGGGTGCATGAGAGAGTGTGAGGGTATGTGAGAGAGAGTGAGGGTGAGTGAGAGAGTGTATAGGTGTGTGAGTGAGAGTGAGGGTGTGTGAGGGAGTGTGAGGGTGTGTGAGGGAGTGTGAGGTTGCATGAGAGAGTGTGAGGGTGTGTGAGGGAGTGTGAGGGAGTGTGAGGTTGCATGAGAGTGTGGGGGTGTGTGAGAGAGTGTGAGGGTATGATAGAGACTGTGAGGGTATGATAGAGAGTGTGAGGGTATGATAGAGAGTGTGAGATTTGTGAGAGAGTGTGAGGGTGTGTGAGAGTGTGTGAGGTATGTGAGAGAGTGTGAGGGTGTGAGAGAGTGTGTGAGGGTGTGTGAGAGTGTGTGAGTGTGCCCAAGAGAGTGTAAGGGTATGTGAGAGAGTGTGAGGGTATGATAGAGAGTGTGAGGTATGTGAGAGTGTGAGGGTGTGTGAGAGTGTGTGAGGTATGTGAGAGAGTGTGAGGGTGTGTGAGAGTGTGTGAGTGTGCCCAAGAGAGTGTAAGGGTATGTGAGAGAGTGTGAGGGTATGATAGAGAGTGTGAGGTATGTGAGAGAGTGTGAGGGTGTGTGAGAGTGTGTGAGGTATGTGAGAGAGTGTGAGGGTGTGTGAGAGAGTGTGAGGGTATATGAGAGAGAGTGTGAGGGTATGTGAGAGAGTGTGAGGGTGTGTGAGAGAGAGTGAGGGTGTGTGAGAGAGTGTGAGGGTGTGTGAGAGAGTGTGAGGGTGGGTCAGAGAGAGTTAGGGTGAGAGAGAGTGAAGGTGTGTGAGAGAGTGTGAGGGTTGGTCAGAGAGAGTTAGGGTGAGAGAGTGAAGGTGTGTGAGAGAGTGTGAGGGTTGGTCAGAGAGAGTTAGGGTGAGAGAGAGTGAGGGTGTGTGAGAGAGTGAAGGTGTGTGAGAGAGTGTGAGGGTGTGTGAGAGAGTGAAGGTGTGTGAGAGAGTGTGAGGGTGGGTCAGAGAGAGTTAGGGTGAGAAAGAGTGTGGGTGTGTGAGAGGGTGTGAGGGTGTGTGAGAGAGAGTGAGGGTGTGTGTGAGAGTGTGAAGGTGTGTGAGAGAGTGTGAGGGTTGGTCAGAGAGAGTTAGGGTGAGAGAGAGTGAGGGTGTGTGAGAGAGAGTGAGGGTGTGTGAGAGAGAGTGAGGGTGTGTGAGAGAGTGTGAAGGTGTGTGAGAGAGTGTGAGGGTTGGTCAGAGAGAGTTAGGGTGAGAGAGAGTGAGGGTGTGTGAGAAAGTGTGAGGGTGCAGGAGAGAGTGTGAGGGTGCGTGAGAGAGTGTGAGGGTGTTTGAGGGTGTGAGAGGGTGTCTGAGAAGTCATACGCCTACACTATCTGACGTCGTCTGCTGTCATCAGGGCCTGCAAAGACACCTTTGCTCGCCACGGCATTCGGATGAGTGTCGGACAATGGGCCCTGTTTTGCCAGCCATGAATGGTCGTCCTTTGCCGCCTCGTATGGCTTCACACACGTGACGTCCAGCCCTCTGCATCCCCAGTCCATGGAAAGGCGGAGAAGGGCGTTCACATTGCCAAGCGGCTCCTCTGCAAGGCTGCTGCTGCCGGGTCGGACTTTCACCTCGCCCTGCTGGCCTATCGCTCGGCCCCACTAGACACGGGTCTCTCGCCAGCACAGCTGCTGATGGGTTACACCCTCAGAACCACTGTGCCTTCCATCCTGGCACCAACAACAGACCATGCTCCGGTACTCCATAGGATGCAACTGCAGCGTGATCGCCAGAAGACTTCGTGCGACACAAGGGCAACTGATCTTCCCCCCCTGGTCCCTGAAGACAAAGTCCGCATTCATCTACCAGACGGTGGCTGGTCAGCACCTGCCGAAGTTCTCCGACATGTGGCTCCCCGCTCATTCCCAGTCCGCATGCCGGATGAATCCGTGCGTAGGCGCAATTGGCGAGCCCTTTGCCTCCTTCCACGCTCGCAACGGAACAGTACACAGACGCCGGGCCCTCCACTGGTTCCTGATAGTGACTTTGTGGAGCTGCCACAGACCATGCCCCTTCCATCGCCACCCGTGGCCAGGCTCGCACCTCAGCCGGTGGTTCTCGACCCACCCTTGAGGCGGTCAACCCAAATTCGTCACACACCTACTAGACTGGACTTATGAGACTGTTCACACGTCAAAGTTTAGCAACTATTGTATTGTAACATGTTACTGTTTTGTCATTCCAGATCTCGTTTGACCGGAACACACTTCAAAGTTTTTTTCTTGTTTTGTTATGGTACAACCTCGTTAGCATGACACACCCGACATCGCCCCATGTATATAGTTACGACACATGTACATGCTGTAAATATCATGCACACACACTTTTAGCTGCACTCAGGACACATTCATATTTATAACCACGTAGGCACATAATCTTGTAAAAAAGGGAGGATGTCATGATATTCAAACACACACATCATGATAGACAGACCAACAGACAAATTAGCACACATAACATGACAGCCAATCACAGACAAGGACAGAGACAGTATAAGACAAGAAACACGACACCTGGTGGCCAGTCCATCTAGAGACCAGGACAAGGACAGGACCTGATTGACAACACACTCAGGGAGTCACCACATGCAGAGTATCAAGACAAATCTGTAAATAGCAAGTTGGAATAAAACAGCGTTGTACCAATTGCAACCCTGTTGGTTCATCTGTACCTCAGAGCACCCAACACCACAGGTGTGTGAGAGAGAGTGAGGGTGCATGAGAGAGTGTGAGGGTGTGTGTGAGGGTGCATGAGAGAGTGTGAGGGTGTGTGTGAGGGTGCATGAGAGAGTGTGAGGGTGTGTGAGAGAGAGTGAGGGTATGTGAGAGAGTGTGAGGGTGTGTGAGAGAGTGTAAGGGTGTGTGAGAGAGTGTGAGGGTGTGTGAGAGAGAGTGTGAAGGTGTGTGAGAGAGAGTGAGGGTGTGTGAGAGAGAGTGTGAGGGTGTGTGAGAGAGAGTGAGGGTGTGTGAGAGAGAGTGTGAGGGTGTGTGAGAGAGAGTGTGAGGGTGTGTGAGAGAGAGTGTGAGGGTGTGTGAGAGAGTGTAAAGGTGTGTGAGAGAGAGTGTGAGGGTGTGTGAGAGAGAGTGTGAGGGTGTGTGAGAGAGAGTGTGAGGGTGTGAGAGAAAGTGTGAGGGTGTGTGAGAGAGAGTGTGAAGGTGTGTGAGAGAGAGTGTGAGGGTGTGTGAGAGAGAGTGTGAGGGTGTGTGAGAGAGAGTGTGAGGGTGTGAGAGAAAGTGTGAGGGTGTGTGAGAGAGAGTGTGAAGGTGTGTGAGAGAGTGTGAGGGTGTGTGAGAGAGAGTGTGAAGGTGTGTGAGAGAGAGTGAGGGTGTGTGAGAGAGAGTGTGAAGGTGTGTGAGAGAGAGTGAGGGTGTGTGAGAGAGAGTGAGGGTGTGTGAGAGAGTGTGAGGGTGTGTGAGAGAGTGAGGGTGTGTGAGAGAGTGTGAGGGTGTGTGAGAGAGTGTGAAGGTGTGTGAGAGAGTGTGAGGGTGTGTGAGAGAGAGTGTGAGGGTGTGAAAGAGAGTGTGAGGGTGTGAGAGAGAGTGTGAGGGTATGTGAGAGAGAGTGTGTGGGTATGTGAGAGAGAGTGTGAGGGTGTGTGAGAGAGAGTGTGAAGGTGTGTGAGAGAGAGTGTGAGGGTGTGAGAGAGAGTGTGAAGGTGTGTGAGAGAGAGTGAGGGTGTGAGAGTGAGTGAGGGAGTGTGTGAGAGTGTGAGGGTGTGAGAGAGAGTGTGAGGGTGCATGAGAGTGAGGGAGTGTGTGAGAGAGCGAGGGTGTGTGAGAGAGTGAGGGTGCATCAGAGTGAGTGAGGGAGTGTGTGAGAGAGCGAGGGTGTGTGAGAGAGTGTGAGGGTGCATGTGAGAGTGTGAGGGTGTGAGAGAGTGTGAGGGTGTGTGAGAGAGTGTGAGGGTGTGTGAGAGAGAGTGTGAGGGTGTGTGAGAGAGAGTGAGGGTGTGTGAGAGAGAGTGAGGGTGTGTGAGAGAGAGTGTGAGGGTGTGTGAGAGAGAGTGAGGGTGTGTGAGAGAGAGTGTGAGGGTGTGTGAGAGAGAGTGTGAGGGTGTGAGAGAGAGTGTGAGGGTGTGAGAGAGAGTGTGAGGGTATGTGAGAGAGAGTGTGTGGGTATGTGAGAGAGTGTGAGGGTATGTGAGAGAGTGTGAGGGTGTGTGAGAGAGTGTGAGGGTGTGTGAGAGAGTGTGAGGGTGTGAGAGAGAGTGTGAGGGTGTGTGAGAGAGTGTGAGGGTGTGAGAGAGAGTGTGAGGGTGTATGAGAGAGAGTGTGAGGGTGTGTGAGAGAGAGTGAGGGTGTGAGAGTGAGTGAGGGAGTGTGTGAGAGTGTGAGGGTGTGAGAGAGAGTGTGAGGGTGCATGAGAGTGAGGGAGTGTGTGAGAGAGCGAGGGTGTGTGAGAGAGTGAGGGTGCATCAGAGTGAGTGAGGGAGTGTGTGAGAGAGCGAGGGTGTGTGAGAGAGAGTGAGTGTGTGTGAGAGAGTGTGAGGGTGCATGTGAGAGTGTGAGGGTGTGAGAGAGTGTGAGGGTGTGTGAGAGTGTGAGGGTGTGAGAGAGAGTGTGAAGGTGTGTGAGAGAGAGTGAGGGTGTGAGAGTGAGCGTGAGGGTGTGTGAGAGAGAGTGGGGGTATGTGAGAGAGTGTGAGGGTGTGAGAGAGAGTATAAGGGTGTGAGAGAGAGTGTGAGGGTGTGAGAGAGAGAGTGAGGGTGAGTGAGAGAGAGTGAGGGTGAGAGAGAGTGAGGGCGTGTGAGGGAGAGTGAGGGTATGTGAGAGAGAGCGAGGGTATGTGGGAGAGAGTGAGGGTGTGAGATAGAGAGTGAGGGTATGTGAGAGAGTGTGAGGGTGCATGAGAGAGTGAGGGTGTGAGAGGGAGAGTGAGGGTATGTGAGAGAGAGCGAGGGTGTGTGAGAGAGAGCGAGGGTGTGTGAGAGAGTGTGAGGGTGTGAGAGAGAGAGTGAGGGTGAGTGAGAGAGAGTGAGGGTGAGAGAGAGTGAGGGCGTGTGAGGGAGAGTGAGGGTATGTGAGAGAGAGCGAGGGTATGTGGGAGAGAGTGAGGGTGTGAGATAGAGAGTGAGGGTATGTGAGAGAGTGTGAGGGTGCATGAGAGAGTGAGGGTGTGAGAGGGAGAGTGAGGGTATGTGAGAGAGAGCGAGGGTGTGTGAGAGAGAGCGAGGGTGTGTGAGAGAGAGCGAGGGTGTGTGAGAGAGAGCGAGGGTGTGTGAGAGAGAGCGAGGGCGTGTGAGAGAGAGTGAGGGCGTGTCAGAGAGAGTGAGGGTATGTGAGAGATAGCGAGGGTATGTGAGAGAGTGTGAGGGTGTGTGTGAGAGTGTGAAGGTCTATGAGAGAGCGTGAGTGTATTTGCGGGAGTGTGAGTGTGTGAAGGTTTGTGAGAATGTGTAGGGTTTGTGAGAGAGTGTAAGGGTGTGTGTGAGTGTGAGGGTGTGTGAGAGAGTGTGAGGGTGTGTGGGAGTGTGTGAGAGTGTGCAAGTGTGTGAGAGAGAATGTGCGGATGTGTGAAGGTGAGTTTGAGGGTGTCCGAGAGTGTGTAAGAGTGTGTAAGGGTGTGTGAGAGTGTGTAAGGTTGTGTGAGTGTGCGGGTTAGCGAGGGTGTCTGCGGGTATGTGAGAGAATGTGCAGTTGTGTCAGGGTGTGTGTGAGAGTGTAAGGATGTGCGACAGAGTGTGAGGGTTTGTGAGGGTATGTGAGTGTGTGTAAGGGTGTGTGAGAGTGTGCGGGTATGTGACAGAGTGTGCGGGTATGTAAGAGAGTGTGCGGTTGTGCCAGGGTGTGTGTGAGAGTGTAAGTGTGTGCGAGAGTGTGAGGGTTTGTGAGACAGTGAGGATGTGTGAGAGTGTCAGGGTGTGTGGGAGATTGTGAGGGCGTGTGAGAGAGTGTGAAGGCGTGTGAGAGAGTGTGAGGGTGTGTGAGAGAGTGTGAGGATGTGTGAGTGTAAGGGTGCGTGAGAGTGTGTGAGGATGTGTGAGGGTGTGTGAGGATGTGTGAGTGTGAGGGTGTGTGAGAGAGTGTGAGGATGTGTGAGAGTGTGAGGGTGTGTGAGAGAGTGTGAGGGTGTGTGAGGGTATGTGAGGGTGTGTGAGAGAGTGTAAGGGTCTGTGTGAGTGTGAGGGTGTGTGAAAGAGTGTGAGGGTGTGTGGGAGAGTGTGTGAGAGTGTGCAAGTGTGTGAGAGAATGTGCGGATGTGTGAAGGTGAGTTTGAGGGTGTCCGAGAGTGTGTAAGAGTGTGTAAGGGTGTGTGAGAGTGTGTAAGGTTGTGTGAGTGTGCGGGTATGCGAGGGTGTCTGCGGGTATGTGAGAGAATGTGCAGTTGTGTCAGGGTGTGTGTGAGAGTGTAAGGATGTGCGACAGAGTGTGAGGGTTTGTGAGGGTATGTGAGTGTGTGTAAGGGTGTGTGAGAGTGTGCGGGTATGTGACAGAGTGTGCGGGTATGTAAGAGAGTGTGCGGTTGTGTCAGGGTGTGTGTGAGAGTGTAAGTGTGTGCGAGAGTGTGAGGGTTTGTGAGACAGTGAGGATGTGTGAGAGTGTGAGGGTGTGTGGGAGATTGTGAGGGCGTGTGAGAGAGTGTGAAGGCGTGTGAGAGAGTGTGAGGGTGTGTGAGAGAGTGTGAGGATGTGTGAGTGTGAGGGTGTGTGAGGGTGTGTGAGAGAGTGTGAGGATGTGTGAGGGTGTGTGAGGATGTGTGAGGATGTGTGAGTGTGAGGGTGTGTGAGAGAGTGTGAGGATGTGTGAGAGTGTGAGGGTGTGTGAGAGAGTGTGAGGATGTGTGAGGGTGTGTGAGGATGTGTGAGTGTGAGGGTGTGTGAGAGAGTGTGAGGATGTGTGAGAGTGTGAGGGTGTGTGAGGATGTGTGAGAGTTTGAGGGTGTGTGAGAGAGTGTGAGGATGTGTGAGAGTGTGAGGGTGTGTGAGGATGTGTGTGTGTGAGGATGTGTGTGTGTGAGAGAGTGTGAGGATGTGTGAGAGTGTGAGGGTGTGTGAGGATGTGAGAGAGTGTGAGGATGTGTGAGAGTGTGAGCTGTTAAGTAATGGGTTAAGAGACATTCCAATTAGTTGTCTCATTTATGTTAAGTATCCAATAATTGACAGTGATATGTAAAGGGGCTTCAGGTGGCCTTTGGGGCAGGTGATGTGAGATGGAGTTTTGTGCAAAGTCTGTTAAAGTGAAATAAAGGTGTTTGTGGAAAGGAGCAGAACCTCTGACTCTTTATACAACAGCAGCTAAACGTCGAACAAATGGTAGCAGAGGATGGTTGCTGTGCAAATGTGAAGGGTTGAAAGATACAATTTTTCCAGACCAAACCAAGGAGTGAGTGAGAAGAGAAAAAAGATATATGGCTGAACCTAGGATAAAGATGGCCGGATATGACTATCCTCCCTTAATTTCTGAAAGAGGATCGTACGACCAATGGAGAAGTGCAGTAGTCATGTGGACTAAGGTAACTGCCTTGGGAAAGGGGAAACAAGGTATGGCATTGGCTCTTTCTCTACCTGTGACAGTAAAATCCGAAACAAAGTGCTTTCTGAGCTGGAATTGGAAGAGTTAGACTCAGAAGAAAGTCTGGAGACTTTATTACGTTACATGGATAAGATTAATAAAAAGGATGACTTGTTAAGTGCATATGAAGCATGGTCGATTTCGATAGGTTCCGTAAAATAGAGGATTTCTCCATTGAAGACTATATAATGGAATTTGGCAGACAATATTGGAGTTGGAGTTTCAACGGGAGCGGTGTGCAGAGGCAGCTGGTGGGTAAGTACTGATATTTTAAAGTAACTTACCTTTACAGGAGCAGATCTTGGAGTTTCAGCAGGAACGCAGAGGCAGCTGGTGGGTGAGTATTTAGGTAAACACTTACCTGCTCCCGTTTATTCGGTCCCTCTTTGCTGTTTTTAAAAAGATTTTAGTGTTTAAGGCGGGAACAGGAAGTTCGACCCGCGGACTTCTGGGAAGTCCCTCACCAATAAATTCTGGTGGAGAGGAAACCCGAGACACTACACGTGTAGTGTCTCCCACCCACCCTCCTCCTCTAACCTAATAATAAGACCCATTGGTGTGAGGTAAGTACCATATTTTATTATTATTTTTAAAAAAATGTAATTTAGTTGTTAGCCAGATCTTGGCAGAAAGTTAGAGGGATGGCAGGGAAGGGAGTGCGATGTTCCTCCTGCAGGATGTTTGAGGTGAGGGATGCCGTTAGTGTCCCTGCTGATTTTACCTGCAGGAAGTGTTGCCATCTCCAGTTCCTCCAAGACAGAGTTAGGGAACTGGAGCTGGAGTTGGAAGAACTTCAGATCATTCGGGAGGCAGAGGGGGTCATAGATAGCAGCTTTAGGGAATTAGTTCCACCAAAGATTGGAGATAGATGGGTAACTGTAAGAGGGACTGGGAAGAAGCAGTCAGTGCAGGGATCCCCTGCGGTCGTTCCCCTGAGAAACAAGTATACCGCTTTGGATACTTGAGGGGGGGGCGACTTACCAGGGGTAAGCCATGGGGTATGGGCCTCTGGCACGGAGTCTGTTCCTGTTGCTCAGAAGGGGAGGGGGGAGAGGACCAGAGCATTAGTAATTGGGGACTCGATAGTCAGGGGCACAGATAGGAGATTTTGTGGGAGCGTGAGGGACTCACGTTTGGTATGTTGCCTCCCAGGTGCAAGGGTACGTGATGTCTAGGATCGTGTTTTCCGGGTCCTTAAGGGGGAGGGGGAGCAGCCCCAAGTCGTGGTCCACATTGGCACTAACGACATAGGTAGGAAAGGGGACAGGGATGTCAGGCAGGCTTTCAGGGAGCTAGGATGGAAGCTCAGAACTAGAACAAACAGAGTTGTTATCTCTGGGTTGTTGCCCGTGCCACATGATAGTGAGATGAGGAATAGGGAGAGAGAGCAATTAAACACGTGGCTACAGGGATGGTGCAGGCGGGAGGGATTCAGATTTCTGGATAACTGGGGCTCTTTCTGGGGAAGGTGGAACCTCTACAGACAGGATGGTCTACATCTGAACCTGAGGGGCACAAATATCCTGGGGGGGGAGATTTGTTAGTGCTCTTTGGGGGGGGTTTAAACTAATGCAGCAGGGGCATGGGAACCTGGATTGTAGTTTTAGGGTAAGGGAGAATGAGAGTATAGAGGTCAGGAGCACAGATTTGACGTCGCAGTAGGGGGCCAGTGTTCAGGTAGGTGGTTTGAAGTGTGTCTATTTCAATGCCAGGAGTATACAAAATAAGGTTGGGGAACTGGCAGCATGGGTTGGTACCTGGGACTTCGATGTTGTGGCCATTTCGGAGACATGGATAGAGCAGGGACAGGAATGGATGTTGCAGGTTCCAGGGTTTAGGTGTTTTAGTAAGTTCAGAGAAGGAGGCGAAAGAGGGGGAGGTGTGGCGCTGCTAGTCAAGAGCAGCATTACGGTGGCGGAGAGGATGCTAGATGGGGACTCATCGTCCGAGGTAGTATGGGCTGAGGTTAGAAACAGGAAAGGAGAGGTCACCCTGTTGGGAGTTTTCTATAGGCCTCCAAATAGTTCTAGGGATGTAGAGGAAAGGATGGCGAGGATGATCCTGGATAAGAGCGAAAGTAACAGGGTAGTTATTATGGGAGACTTTAACTTTCCAAATATTGACTGGAAAAGATATAGTTCGAGTATATTAGATGGGTCGTTTTTTGTACAGTGTGTGCAGGAGGGTTTCCAGACACAATATGTTGACAGGCCAACAAGAGGAGAGGCCACATTGGATTTGATTTTGGGTAATGAACCAGGCCAGGTGTTGGATTTGGAGGTAGGAGAGCACTTTGGGGACAGTGACCACAATTTGGTGACGTTTACGTTAATGATGGAAAGGGATAAGTATACACCGCAGGGCAAGAGTTATAGCTGGGGGAAGGGCAATTATGATGCCATTAGACGTGACTTGGGGGGGATAAGGTGGAGAAGTAGGCTGCAAGTGTTGGGCTCACTGGATAAGTGGAGCTTGTTCAAGGATCAGCTACTGCGTGTTCTTGATAAGTATGTACCGGTCAGGCAGGGAGGAAGGCGTAGAGCGAGGGAACCGTAGTTTACCAAAGAAGTGGAATCTCTTGTTAAGAGGAAGAAGGAGGCCTATGTGAAGATGAGGTGTGAAGTTTCAGTTGGGGCGATGGATAGTTACAAGGTAGCGGGGAAGGATCTAAAGAGAGAGCTAAGACGAGCAAGGAGGGGACATGAGAAGTATTTGGCAGGTAGGATCAAGGAAAACCGAAAAGCTTTCTATAGGTATGTCAGGAATAAGCGAATGACTAGGGAAAGAGTAGGACCAGTCAAGGACAGGGATGGGAAGTTGTGTGTGGAGTCTGAAGAGATAGGAGAGATACTAAATGAATATTTTTCGTCAGTATTCACTCAGGAAAAAGATAATGTTGTGGAGGAGAATGCTGAGACCCAGGCTATTAGAATAGATGGCATTGAGGTACGTAGGGAAGAGGTGTTGGCAATTCTGGACAGGCTGAAAATAGATAAGTCCCCGGGGCCTGATGGGATTTATCCTAGGATTCTCTGGGAGGCCAGGGAAGAGATTGCTGGACCTTTGGCTTTGATTTTTATGTCATCATTGGCTACAGGACAAGTGCCAGAGGACTGGAGGATAGCAAATGTGGTCCCTTTGTTCAAAAAGGGGAGCAGAGACAACCCCGGCAACTATAGACCGGTGAGCCTCACGTCTGTAGTGGGTAAAGTCTTGGAGGGGATTATAAGAGACAAGATTTATAATCATCTAGATAGGAATAATATGATCAGGGATAGTCAGCATGGCTTTGTGAAGTGTAGGTCATGCCTCACAAACCTTATCAAGTTCTTTGAGAAGGTGACTGAACAGGTAGACGAGGGTACAGCAGTTGATGGATTTCAGTAAAGTGTTTGATAAGGTTCCCCACGGTAGGCTCTTGAAGAAAATACGGAGGCTGGGGATTGAGGGAGATTTAGAGATGTGGGTCAGAAATTGGCTAGCTGAAAGAAGACAGAGGGTGGTGGTTGATGGGAAATGTTCAGAATGGAGTTCAGTTACAAGTGGCGTACCACAAGATTCTGTTCTGGGGCTATTGCTGTTTGTCATTTTTATCAATGACCTAGAGGAAGGCGCAGAAGGGTGGGTGAGTAAATTTGCAGACGTGGAAGGATGTAGCAGGTTACAGAGGGATATAGATAAGCTGCAGAGCTGGGCTGAGAGGTGGCAAATGGAGTTTAATGTAGAGAAGTGTGAGGTGATTCACTTTGGAAGGAATAACAGGAATGCGGAATATTTGGCTAATGGTAAAGTTCTTGGAAGTGTGGATGAGCAGAGGGATCTAGGTGTCCATGTACATAGACCCCTGAAAGTTGCCACCCAGGTTGATAGGGTTGTGAAGAAGGCCTATGGAGTGTTGGCCTTTATTGGTAGAGGGATTGAGTTCCGGAGTCATGAGGTCATGTTGCAGCTGTACAAAACTCTGGTACGGCCGCATTTGGAGTATTGCGTACAGTTCTGGTCACCGCATTATAGGAAGGACGTGGAGACTTTGGAGCGGGTGCAGAGGAGATTTACCAGGATGTTGCCTGGTATGGAGGGAAAATCTTATGAGGAAAGGCTGATGGACTTGAGGTTGTTTTCGTTGGAGAGAAGAAGGTTAAGAGGAGACTTAATAGAGGCATACAAAATGATCAGGGGGTTAGATAGGGTGGACAGTGAGAGCCTTCTCCCGTGGATGGAAATGGCTGGCACGAGGGGACATAGCTTTAAACTGAGGGGTAATAGATATAGGACAGAGGTCAGAGGTAGGTTCTTTACGCAAAGAGTAGTGAGGCCGTGGAATGCCCTACCTGCAACAGTAGTGAACTCGCCAACATTGAGGGCATTTAAAAGTTTATTGGATAAACATATGGATGATAATGGCATAGTGTAGGTTAGATGGCTTTTGTTTCGGTGCAACATCGTGGGCCGAAGGGCCTGTACTGCGCTGTATCGTTCTATGTTCTAAATAAAAGGCTGCAGAAACACAACCTGGAATTTCCACAGTCTGTGTTGGTCTTTAAATTACTTGACTGTGCTAGAGTGAGCAACATGGATGGGCTCCTGGTTTTGACAGGAGTTCAGTTTGCGGATAAGGATACCTTATTCAATCAGATGACAGATGCTTTAAAAATGTTTCTGGGGAAACATTCGATTCCGATGGCTCTGATGACCCACATAGGTCAATCTGCAATAAAGCAGAAAATGGAAGATACACTATTAACAGGATGGCGAAATCGCACGGCTACAAAGGTTCCAAGACTATAGAAGGAGATCGGGACCTGGAAATTATGAAGACAGAAACCCAGTTCGAACCTACAATAGGAAGATAAACCCCAGAAATGCCCGGGGTATGATAAATCGATGTTTTTGATGTGACTCTCAGTACCGTTATGCTTTCAACTGTCCAACTCGTTATAATAGAGTGTTTGAAGCGACACATGACACGGAAGAGTCAGAAGAGGAAAAAGATAGTGACCAGAAAGACCGCATTGTCCTATTAACAAGCAGTTTTATTCCGGTAATGAGGGTGTTGGTTGCAGAATCCTTCAATTGTGCT
Source organism: Scyliorhinus torazame (assembly GCF_047496885.1). Classification (NCBI taxonomy): domain Eukaryota; kingdom Metazoa; phylum Chordata; class Chondrichthyes; order Carcharhiniformes; family Scyliorhinidae; genus Scyliorhinus; species Scyliorhinus torazame. The sequence goes on from NC_092719.1 coordinate 100,058,550, forward strand.
GTATTGGACAGTGGCTGCACATCTACTGTGTGTGGAATTGACTGGTTAAAATGTTACCTGGACTCCTTGAATGCTGAAAATCGTAACAAGGTTAAGGAATTTGAAAGTTCCACAAGTTTCAGGTTTAGGGATGATAATGAAATGAAAATCGCTTATTGTCACAAGTCGGCTTCAAATGAAGTTACTGTGAAAAGCCCCCAGTCGCCACATTCTGGCGCCAATTCAGGGAGGTTGGTACGGGAATTGAACCGTGCTGCTGGCCTGCCTTGGTTTGCTTTAAAAGCCAGCGATTTAGCCCAGTCAGCTAAACCAGCCCCTACTCTGAATATACTCTGAAGTCGCTGAAAAGAGTGGTGATCCCTTGCAATATTGCCGGAGTGAATCATCTCATTAGCACGGTTGTTGTATCAAGTGAGATACCTTTGCTTCTGAGCAGACCGTCGATGAAGAAAGCACACATGAAACTGGATATGGAACAGGATAAGGCAACAGTTTTTGGAAAGACGGTGGATTTACAATTTACACAGTCGGGACACTATTGTATTCCATTACTGACAAATAATATTTCAAGTACAGTTGTTAAGGATGTGTTAATGGAAGTTGAACATGGGACTTTAGCTGATTAAAAAACTTGTTGTATTAAAACTGCACAGGCAATTTGCACATCCGTCTCCTCGGAGGCTGAAAAATGTATTAAAGGATGCAGGGGTAAGGGATGAAGACTATACTGAACTGATAGAACAGGTTAGTAATCGCTGTGAAGTTTGTAGGCAGTACTGAAGGACACCAACACAACCGATCGTAACCCTACCTTTGGCCAGAGATTTTTTTTTTTTTTAAATAATATTTTATTGAAAATTTCTGGTCAACCAACACAGTACATTGTGCATCCTTTACACAACATTGTAACAATACAGATAATAATGACCTTTTTAAATTTAAACAAAAACAACAACAAATAAATAAATATTAAATAACAAAAAATAAAAACTAGCCCTAATTGGCAACTGCCTTGTCTCAGGCCACCCCCCCCCATTCCCCCCCCCATCCCTCCCCCCCTCCCCCCACCCCCCCAAGTCCTGGGCCGCTGCTGCTGCCTTCTTTGTTCTCCCCTATCTATCTTTCCGCAAGATATTCGACGAACGGTTGCCACCGCCTAGTAAACCCTTGAGCCGACCCCCTTAGGACGAACTTAATCCGCTCTAACTTTATGAACCCCGCCATATCATTTATCCAGGTCTCCACCCCCGGGGGCTTGGCTTCTTTCCACATTAGCAATATTCTGCGCCGGGCTACTAGGGACGCAAAGGCCAAAACATCGGCCTCTTTCGCCTCCTGCACTCCCGGCTCTTGTGCAACCCCAAATATAGCCAACCCCCAGCTTGGTTCGACCCGGACTCCTACTACTTTCGAAAGCACCTTTGTCACCCCCATCCAAAACCCCTGTAGTGCCGGGCATGACCAAAACATATGGGTATGATTCGCTGGGCTTCTCGAGCACCTCGCACACCTATCCTCCACCCCAAAAAATTTACTGAGCCGTGTTCCAGTCATATGTGCCCTGTGTAATACCTTAAACTGAATCAGGCTTAGCCTGGCGCACGAGGACGACGAGTTTACCCTGTTTAGGGCATCTGCCCACATCCCCTCCTCAATCTCCTCCCCTAGCTCTTCTTCCCATTTCCCTTTTAGTTCGTCCATCATAGTCTCCCCTTCGTCTCTCATTTCCCTATATATATCCGACACCTTACCGTCCCCCACCCATTTCTTTGAGATGACTCTGTCCTGCACCTCTTGTGTCGGGAGCTGCGGGAATTCCCTCACCTGTTGCCTCGCAAAAGCCCTCAATTGCATGTACCTGAATGCATTCCCTTGGGGCAACCCATATTTCTCGGTCAGCGCTCCCAGACTCGCAAACTTCCCATCCACAAATAGATCTTTCAATTGCGTTATACCTGCTCTTTGCCACATTCCATATCCCCCATCCATTCCCCCCGGGGCAAACCTATGGTTGTTTCTTATCGGGGACCCCCCCAGTGCTCCGGTCTTTCCCCTATGTCGTCTCCACTGTCCCCAAATCTTCAGTGTAGCTACCACCACCGGACTCGTGGTATAGTTCCTTGGTGAGAACGGCAATGGGGCTGTCACCATAGCCTGCAGGCTGGTCCCCCTACAGGACGCCCTCTCTAATCTCTTCCACGCCGCTCCTTCCTCCTCTCCCATCCACTTACTCACCATTGAAATATTAGCGGCCCAATAATACTCACTTAGGCTCGGTAGTGCCAGCCCCCCCCTATCCCTACTACGCTGTAAGAATCCCTTCCTCACTCTCGGAGTCTTCCCGGCCCAAACAAAACCCATGATACTCTTTTCTATCCTTTTGAAAAAAGCCTTCGTGATCACCACCGGGAGACACTGAAACACAAAGAGGAATCTCGGGAGGACCACCATCTTAACCGCCTGCACCCTCCCTGCCATTGACAATGCTACCATATCCCATCTCTTGAAATCTTCCTCCATCTGTTCCACCAACCGCGTCAAATTTAGCCTGTGCAATGTGCCCCAATTCTTAGCTATCTGGATCCCCAGGTAACGAAAGTCTCTTGTTACCTTCCTCAACGGTAGGTCTTCTATTTCTCTACTCTGCTCCCCTGGATGCACCACAAACAGCTCACTCTTCCCCATGTTCAATTTATACCCTGAAAAATCCCCAAACTCCCCAAGTATCCGCATTATTTCTGGCATCCCCTCCGCTGGATCCGCCACATATAGTAGCAGATCATCCGCATATAAAGATACCCGGTGTTCTTCTCCTCCCCTAAGTATTCCTCTCCATCCCTTGGAACCTCTCAGCGCTATCGCCAGGGGCTCAATCGCCAGTGCAAACAGTAATGGGGACAGAGGACATCCCTGCCTTGTCCCTCTATGGAGCCGAAAATATGCCGATCCCCGTCCATTCGTGACCACACTCGCCACTGGGGCCCTATACAACAGCTGCACCCATCTAACATACCCCTCTCCGAACCCAAATCTCCTCAACACCTCCCACAGATAATCCCACTCCACTCTATCAAATGCTTTCTCGGCATCCATCGCCACTACTATCTCCGTTTCACCCTCTGGTGGGGCCATCATCATTACCCCTAACAACCTCCGTATGTTCGTGTTCAGCTGTCTCCCCTTCACAAACCCAGTTTGGTCCTCATGAACCACCCCCGGGACACATTCCTCTATTCTCATTGCCATTACCTTGGCCAAGACCTTGGCATCTACATTGAGGAGGGAGATTGGTCTGTAGGACCCGCATTGTAGCGGATCCTTTTCCTTCTTTAAAAGAAGCGATATCGTTGCTTCTGACATAGTCGGGGGCAGTTGTCCCCTTTCCTTTGCCTCGTTAAAGGTCCTCGTCAGTAGCGGGGCGAGCAAGTCCAAATATTTTCTGTAAAATTCAACTGGGAATCCGTCCGGTCCCGGGGCCTTTCCCGTCTGCATGTTCCTAATTCCTTTCACCACTTCTTCTACCGTGATCTGTGCTCCCAATCCCATCTTTTCCTGCTCTTCCACCTTGGGAATTTCCAGCCGATCCAAAAACTCCATCATTCTCTCCCTCCCATCCGGGGGTTGAGCTTCATACAATTTTTTATAAAATGTCTTAAACACTTCATTCACTCTCTCCGCTCCCCGCTCCGTCTCTCCATCTTCGTCTCTCACCCCCCCTATTTCCCTCGCTGCTCCCCTTTTCCTCAATTGGTGTGCCAGCAATCTGCTCGCCTTCTCTCCATATTCATACTGTACACCCTGCGCCTTCCTCCATTGTGCCTCTGCAGTGCCTGTGGTCAGCAAGTCAAATTCCACATGCAGCCTTTGCCTTTCCCTATACAGTCCCTCCTCCGGTGCTTCCGCATACTGTCTGTCCACCCTCAAAAGTTCTTGCAACAACCGCTCCCGTTCCTTACTCTCCTGCTTCCCTTTATGTGTCCTTATTGATATCAGCTCCCCCCTAACCACCGCCTTCAACGCCTCCCAGACCACTACCACCTGAACCTCCCCATTGTCATTGAGTTCCAAGTACTTTTCAATGCATCCCCTCACCCTTAAGCACACCCCCTTGTCATGATATTCAAACACACACATCATGATAGACACACCAACAGACAAATCAGAACACACAACACCACAACCAATGACAGAAAGATATAAAAGCACAGACACGACCCCTGGTGGTCAGTAAGAGCTGCAGAGGAGAACCAGGACACATCTATTGCCAAACAACTCAGGGAGACAGCACGTGCAGAGTATCCAGAACGAACTGTATTATAAGAGTTATAATAAAATAGAGTTGTACCACATACAACTGTGTTGGCTCATCTGTGCACCAGAGCACCCAACACCACATGGTACAGGAGTGGATCGATACCTGCCGGCATACCTCCGTGTACACAGACAACCAGCAGTGCCCAGGCATGATGTACAAGCTCCCGGTTCCGCAGGCGCTCCAGTGCGACGGCGACCTCCACGAAAACTGGCGGCGATTCCGGCAAATGTTCGAGTTGTTCCTGGCGGCAGCTGAACTCAAGGACCTGGATGATAAGGAAAAAATTGAATTTCTCCTCACCGTCGCCGGTGCAAGGGCAAGAGCAATGTTCAGAAGGTTCAGGTTCTTCAGGAGGCAGCAAAGGCACGATTACCAGGCAGTCATGGGCAAATTCGCCAAGTACTGTGAAGAATACGCAATCCAATGGGGACTTAAAGGTAAGAAAAGCTGCAGTACTCACCTCGTGGCTGGGATCCCGGAGCCCGAAATCCCGGGCCTGAGAAAAGGCTGGGTCGAGGTCGGCGGCCATCTTGCTAAAGGTATAACGCTAGCACAGTTGCGCGAGAAGTGCGCAGAACCGGAAGTTTCGTTTGCGCATGCGCGAGATGCTGCGCATGCGCAGTCAAGAAAACGGCCATCGGTAAAGGAACAGCGATCTGAGCATGCGCAGTCGCTTCCTACGTGCTACATACCGAGCGTCAGGATGTCAGAGGCCCCAGACTGGACCAATTTAAAAGGGAAATGTCCCAAATCAAAAAAACAAAAATCTGTTAAAGCTGTAAAACAACCTTCCTTCACCTGGAATGACAGCACATTGCCGCAAATTGACCCAGGAGATGAATTTAACCTCCGAAGAACCCTCCGACAAGCAGTTACCTACGCACAAGCCGATGATTCCGACCTTGAATACTTCGATGACGATTTTTACAGTGTTTCCGGACCTCGCGAGCCCAATGATAGCTCCGTGGTCCTATATGACTATGACTCGGACGAACCTTTCGTGTTGCACATTGGCGGCCCCCACATTGAATCCGACGCAGATGCGGATTCATTTTTCGGATTTGAGGATCTTCAATCCAGCAGATATGACGTTCCAACTTATCAGTACCGGATGATGCTGCAGCCTGACATTAACAGACAGGGAGCGGTGCAAGCACACGGAGAGTGCCCTGCTGCCACACAGAGCGTGGTCCACGTCCCGCTCAACGTTCCCGACTCTATGAAAGAAGACATGCAAGACTCCAGAGTGCAGTCCTCGCATGAACCAGCAGTGACTCCAGTGTCACAAGCTTCCACAGCAAGCTCGTGGACAGACTCCACAATTGCAGAAATGCAAGACTCCAGAACGCAGTCCTTGCACGAACAAGAAGTGACTCCAGTGTCACAAGCCTCCACAGAGAGCTCGTGGACAGCCTCCACGATAGAAGCAACGCAAGACTCCAGAGCGCAGTCCTTGCAGGAACAAGACCATGAGGGTCTAGCAACCTCTCCTGACCAACCAGCGGCAGACGATGCAAGTCTGCCATGCTCCCGTGAACAGCAAGAAGGCTATAACAGCCTACCATGCTCCACTACACAGCAGCATGACCATGACGGTCTCTCATGCTACAATAAAGGGCACAGCGCTGAAGACTGTTCAAGCCCAACTGAAGACAAGCCAAAGGAATCGCCTCGTCCAAGCCCGAAGAAAAAAGGTTTATGCGCTGACCTTCAGGATCATTGTAGCCGAACAGAGATTAATAATGCTGCACGGCCACAGAAGGATGCTGAGGATTTGCTAACGAAATTAATTGAATGTTTAACTTGCAAGGAGCAGACTGAGAATTGCCAGTGTTTTAGTACGGATCGAAAAAATGGACAAGACATTGATCCTCAGGTAATGGAAATAACACAACCTGAATCATATCTACAGCAGGGACAAATGTCTCCCTTCAACACAATGCTGCAAAATCCCAACTTCGGAGACCAGCAGTTAGTCAGTAATGACTCTTCAAACCTGGAGGGGAACATTAATTGCATTGAACCCATACACACTCCACTGATTATTGAGCAGAACATTGGAGCAAGAATCCTGAGGACACCGACATCGAGTAGCCAGATAACGAATTTAAAACCCACAGCAGTTTCAAGTGAACCAAGTGTGCTTTCCACTAATGATGCAGATAAGGTCGACCCGATTGTCCATTGTACCACACTAACCCCAGTGATTAAGCAGTTATGTATGGGGAGTATAATGTGGGCAATTGAGAACAGTAAAAGAGAGACTGTGACCATGCCAGTCCCAGCAAAATCAGACCCAGAGACCATGAAGGCATGTACATTAAACAAAGTTACATATGAGGTACCTGAGAAGAAAAGTGAAACGGAATGTTCTTTGGAAAATGGTACAATGTCGATAGAAACAGTGGATCCTATATTCGAGACCATACATATGGGAGAATTTGGGGGTAATAAACAAGGTTCTGCAATGTCTGGGGGAAGATTTAAAGTTCCAAAGAAGAAAAGCCCAAATGAAGGACAATGGCAAGACAATGACAGTCCACCGACATGGTGTGCACCACCAGATGAAAACTCTGACAATTTACCCAACCCTAGTGAACAGCAAGCTGCTAATGACGATCTATCCACGGGATGTGAGACGAGTGACGACAGCATCCCACTTCCCATGCAAAAGGTGCAAGGTGACAGACCTCGCCTAGTGCGTACCGAGGCACTCAACGATCACGGTGGGACCACTGACGACTGCGGTGGCGGCGCACCGCTTCCACCCTCGATGGCTCGAGCCTCTCCACTGGTTGGTGCATTCCTGCATGTTCCGACTCCAGAAGTGCAGCTTCAGGGAATCTCGGCTGCCTCCAGTGAACCTGTTGGGACTCCGGACGGGGGGCATCGGCGGAAGGCAGACCGGACTCCAGATGGGGAGCAGCCAAGCGCCGACTCTGATTTGCGCACGCCAGACCTTGCTCCGGACGGGCGGTGTCGCGGCCTCGGTGATGGCACGCTCAGGGTGACGGCAGATGCCACGGCGACAGGGAATGGATCGCGTGGCAGTCCCACTGGGTCGGCAGTGGCAACCAGCACCGGCGGTCCAAGATGGACACACCAATTCGCGCCATCGCCAGACGTTGATGCGAGCAACAATTCTCTCTCCAAGGCGACATGCTTCGACGTTTCTCTGTGGAGTCGCCCTTCCGGCACAGCAGAAGGCCGGAACCAGCGTACACGGTCTTGGCCAACTTCCACATCTGGCACAGTCATCGCCTTGCATGATATTAGTGATGGTGCTACTTCGATGGCAACGACCCATCGGCTACAAGATGCCGTCCACCACAAACATAAAAAGAAAACAGACTCCACCTTGTTCCTGGCATGCAGGGCGGATGGATTGGTGCGTAGGCGCAATCAGCGGGCTTTGTGCCGCCTTCCACGCTCGCAACTGCACCGTACGCACACGCCGGATCCTCCACTGGTTCCCAAGGATGACTTCGTGGAGATGCCACGGATCATGCCCCTTCCATCGCCACCAGAACCAAACCACAGCCAGGGCACCACTAACAAAGATGTTGAATGTTATATTTGCACGAATGAAAAAAACCAAGCACTGCATGAAGTACAACAAATGGTAAAGTAGAGACTTCGGCAACAGCATCACCTCCAACAGTCCAAGGTGAACCAGTGTGACCCCAAATCTCCACAGCTGAACCGGCTTGAGGACCAGCCCATTCTTGAGGCGGTCACCCATTAGACTGGACTTATAACGCTGTTAATACGTTCAAAAAGTCAAACACTTCTGTATTATAACCTGTTGTTGTTTATTGTTCCAGATATCGTCTGACCGGACCAATGTTCAAGTTTTTTTTTCTCTCGCATCCAAGTTTTGTTATGGTACAACCTTGTTAGTGTGACGCACCCGACATCGCCCCATGTAAATAGTTACGTCATAAACACACGCTGTACACAACACAAACGCACACTCTTAGATGCACTCACGACACAATTATATTTATAACCACGTAGGCACTTGTCTTTGTCAAAAGGGGGGATGTCATGATATTCAAACACACACATCATGATAGACACACCAACAGACAAATCAGAACACACAACACCACAACCAATGACAGAAAGATATAAAAGCACAGACACGACCCCTGGTGGTCAGTAAGAGCTGCAGAGGAGAACCAGGACACATCTATTGCCAAACAACTCAGGGAGACAGCACGTGCAGAGTATCCAGAACGAACTGTATTATAAGAGTTATAATAAAATAGAGTTGTACCACATACAACTGTGTTGGCTCATCTGTGCACCAGAGCACCCAACACCACACCCCTCATCCGCCATTAGTCCCATGTCCATTCTCCAGGGTGGACGCCCTCTTGTTTCCTCCCCTGTCTCCAAGTCTACCCAGTGTGGGGCATGATCCGAAATGGCTATAGCCGTATATTCCGTTCCCCTCACCCTCGGGATCAATGCCCTACCCAACACAAAAAAGTCTATGCGTGAATAGACTTTATGGACATAGGAGAAAAACGAGAACTCCTTACTCCTAGGTCTACTGAATCTCCACGGGTCCACCCCTCCCATCTGCTCCATAAAATCCTTCAGCACCTTGGCTGCTGCCGGCCTCCTACCAGTCCTGGACTTCGACCTATCCAGCCTTGGTTCCAACACCGTGTTAAAGTCTCCCCCCATTATCAGCTTTCCGGTCTCTAGGTCTGGGATGCGTCCTAGCATTCGCCTCATAAAATTGGCATCGTCCCAATTCGGGGCATACACGTTTACCAACACCACCATCTCTCCCTGTAATTTGCCACTCACCATCACGTATCTGCCCCCGTTATCCGCCACTATAGTCTTTGCCTCGAACACTACCCGCTTCCCCACTAATATAGCCACCCCCCTGTTTTTCGCATCCAGCCCCGAATGGAACACCTGCCCTACCCATCCTTTGCGCAACCTAACCTGATCTATCAGTTTCAGGTGCGTTTCCTGTAACATGACCACATCTGCTTCAAGTTTCTTAAGGTGTGCGAGTACTCGTGCCCTCTTTATCGGCCCGTTAAGCCCCCTCACGTTCCACGTGATCAGCCGAGTTGGGGGGCTTCCCACCCCGCCCCCTTGCCGGTTAGCCATCATCTTTTTCCAGCTTCTCGCCCAGTTCCCACGCAGCTGTATTTCTCCCAGACGGTGCCCCCCCGCCCATCCTTTCCCGTACCCACTCCCCCCTTTCCCCAGCAGCAGCAACCCAGTAATTCCCCCCTCCCCCCCCCCCCCCCCGCTAGACCCCCCGCTAGCGTAATTACTCCCCCCATGTTGCTCCCAGAAGTCAGCAAACTCTGGCTGACCTCGGCTTCCCCCCGTGATCACGGCTCGCCCCGTGCGGCGCCCCCTCCTTCCTGCTTCTCTATTCCCGCCATAATTATCATAGCGCGGGAACCAAGCCCGCGCTTCTCCCTCGGCCCCGCCTCCCATGGCCAACGCCCCATCTCCTCTCCCTCCCCACCTCCCCCCATCACCACCTGTGGGAGAAAGAAAAGTTACCATACCGCAGGATTAATCATACAATCCCTCTTCGCCCCCCCCCCCCACTCGTCCCACCACTTTGTCCAAACGTTCATTTTCGTAGTCCAATCATTCCAATTTTTCTTCTACAATAAAAGTCCACGCTTCATCCGCCGTCTCAAAGTAGTGGTGCCTCCCTTGATATGTGACCCACAGTCTTGCCGGTTGCAGCATTCCAAACTTTATCTTTTTTTTGTGAAGTACCGCTTTGGCCCGATTAAAGCTCGCCCTCCTTCTCGCCACCTCCGCACTCCAATCTTGATAGACGCGGATCACCGCGTTCTCCCATTTACTACACCGTGTTTTCTTCGCCCATCTAAGGACCATTTCTCTATCCTTAAAACGGAGAAATCTCACCACTATGGCTCTGGGAGCTTCTCCTGCTCTCGATCCTCGCACCATAACTCGGTATGCTCCCTCCACCTCCAACGGACCCGTCGGGGCCTCCACTCCCATTAACGAGTGCAGCATCGTGCTCACATATGCCCCGACGTCCGCCCCCTCCACACCTTCAGGAAGGCCAAGAATCCTCAAGTTGTTCCTCCTTGCGTTATTTTCCAGTGCCTCCAACCTCTCCACAGATCGTTTCTGGTGTGCCTCCTGTATCTCCGACTTCACCACCAGGCCCTGTATATCGTTTTCATTCTCTGCTGCTTTCGCCTTCACGACCCGAAGCTCCTGGGTCTTTTGTTCCTCTTTCAGCCCTTCAATCGCCTGTAATATCGGGGCCAACAACTCTTTCTTCATTTCCTTTTTTATCTCCTCCACGCAGCGTTTCAAAAACTCTTGTTGTTCAGGGCCCCATATGAAACTGCCACCTTCCGACGCCATCTTGGTTTCTGCTTGCCTTCCTTGCCGCTGCTCCAAAGGATCCGCTGCAATCCGGCCACTTTCCTCTCCTTTTTCCATCCGTGTCCAGGGGGAACACCCTTCTGGTTTACCGCACGGTGTTTTCAGCCGTTAAAATTGCCGTTGGGGCTCCTATCAAGAGCCCAAAAGTCCGTTTCACAGGGAGCTGCTGAAACGTGCGACTCAGCTGGTCATCGCCGCACCCGGAAGTCTGGCCAGAGATTTTAACGACATTGTGGCCATGGACTTTAAGATCTGAGATAAAGCCAATAATATATTTATTTTGCATTTTGTAGATTTTGCAACCAGATTTAGTCAATCAACGATTGTACGAAGTAAAGAAACAAGAGTAATTCTGGATCAAATCGTGGAATAATGGATAGGGACAGGAATGGGCCCACCGGCAAAATTCCTTACGGACAATGGGGGAGAATTTGCTAATGTTGAGTTTAGGCGTATGTGTGAAAACGTGAATATCAGAGTTATGAATATGGCTGCGGAAAGCCCATGTAGTAATGGTGTGTGTGAAAGAAACCATGCGGTAATAGATGACGTGCTGGGAAATTTTGGCAGATAGACCAAACTGCAAGCTAAATTCAGCTTCAGCATGGGCGGTACATGCAAAGAATTCATTGCAGATGGTGGGTGCTATAGTCCTTATCAATTAGTGTTTGGTAGAAATCCTAAAATTCCGTCCATTTTAGATGACCAGTCTCCAGCTTGGGAAGGGACTACAATTATCTCTGCCTTTGCTGAGCATTTAAATGCATTACATAGCAGTAGAAAAGCTTTTTTGGAAGCCTCTGAAAGAATTCGCAGAGCTTTAAGGCATAATGTATGGCCATCAAATCCCGTTTTTCAGCAAGGAGACATAGTATACTATAAGAGAGACAATTCTAATGAATGGAAAGGCCCAGGGAAGATCATAGGTATAGATGGCAAAACAATTATTTTGCGACATGGCAATCAAACTGTTTGGGTACATTCATCAAGATAATGGGTACAAATTTTCAAATTTAGACAGAGCAGACAGACATGACGAGGAACCAGAGTCATCTAGTGCGCAGGTGTTACAGAACTATGAGGACCAGTTAACTGATATAGACAGGGTTTCTGTAGAGGAACACAACACTTCTGATGAATTAGAACAGGCCATTTTTCTGAAAGAACAACTGCCAAAAGTTGGGACAAAAGTGACATACTTCCTGAAGGGTCTAGTCAATGGAAGGTTGCAACTGTTATTAGTAGAGCAGGGAAGGCCACTGGAAAGTATTATCAGTGGTTGAATGTACAGCATTCAGGGGAGGGAGTCAAGACAATGGATTGGGAACACTAAGTTCAAAAATGGAGGGCATAGAAACGCAGTGCCAGTTCAGATAGTACATCGGATAGTGAACAGGTCTGCAGGAAAAGGCCGAGGACTAGTGAAAGGACATCCCGCAGCAGAAGGGAAAGATCAAGCAGTAGCAGTACAGAATGAGATACCAGGCGGGAGAGGGGACGTAGTTTATCAAGATCTCGGAACATGAGTAAGACTACAAATACTAATAGGAGTAGAAGCCCACATGCACATGAGATTTTGGTGGCTTCCAATAAATTAGATGAAAAAGTTATCAAAAATGCCAAACAGCAAGAACTGCATAGTCGGAGTGAATTTGGGGTATACACGGAAGTACCGGATAGGGGACAAAGTGCTCCATCCCACAGTTGGATTTAGACGGAAAGGGTGATTCCGGACGGAACTTATGAGGCAAAGGCCAGGCTTGTGGCAAGGGGATTTGAAGAAAACTTAGAAGATCAGGATTTAAGGGTAGATTCACCTACAGCAGGAAAGGTTATTTTAAAGATCTTCTTGGCTCTATTAGCCACAAAGGCATGGGAATGCAAATCTATAGATATAAAAGCTGCCTTTTTGCAGGGGCATCAGCTCCAGAGAGACATTTTTCTCCGTCCTCCCGAAGAGGCAGCTAACACAGAAGGGGTACTGTGGAAGTTGAACAAATGTGTATATGGATTAAATGATGCGTCTATTTTTTGGTAAGGTCAGTTTTGTTAAGGTTAGGCTGTTGCCAGTTGAAAGCAGATCCAGCAATGTTTTACCGGAACTACAAAGGAAATCTTTATGGCATCTTTATGATGCATGTTGATGATTTTTTTGTGGAGTGGGACAAGTGATTTTGAAGCTATTGTAATCTCTGGTTTGAGGAAAGAATTCAGGTTTGGAAGTCAGGCTTCCGGTGCATTTAAATATATTGGACTAGAAATCGGACAGACTAAGTTAGGGGCAACTTTACGTCAGCAATCTTATTCGGAAAGCATCAGCCCAATAGCAATTCGTTAATGCTGGGTTTCACAAAAAGACGCAATGGTTTCAAAGATGGGAAAAGAGCAATTGCGAAGTTTAATTGGGAAACTGAATTGGTTAGGTAGACAGGCTAGACCGGATGTGAGTTTTGATGTCTTAGAGTTGAGTACAAAAATGAATGATCCCAAAGTGGATGACATAATAAGAGCAAATAAAGCGTTGGCCAAACAAAAAATGCAGGAGTGTGTTTTGAGGTTCCTGGTTTCAGGTGACCGTAGGCACTTGAAACTTATAGTTCATAGTGATGCGTCCTATGCAAATTTGTGTGATGGGGTTTCAAGCGCAGGAGGTTTTATAATTTTCCTTTTGGGGAACAATGGTAAATGTTGCCCACTTGTGTGGGAAACAAAGAAAATAAGGAGAGCGGACAAAAGCACTTTGGCTGCTGAGACATTAAGCCTTGTACAGGCGATGGATATGGTCTTTTATATATCTCCGATATTGACAGAAATTGTGGGATAAGGGGATTTGGGTAATATACCTATTGAATGTCACATTGACAATTAATCCCTGTGGGAAAATGTGCACTCTCCAAAAAGTGTCAATGAAAAAAGGTTAAGGATAGACATCGTAAGTTTGAAGCAGATGTTGGACAGAGGGGATATAACAAAAATTAAATGGGTGGACAGTAGCTATCAATTGTCTGACTGTTTTACAAAAAGAGGGGCTAGCTCACAGAAACGTTTGGATATTGTTAATGAAGGATTAATGTTTCTGTGACTGTTTTTTTTTCTTCACAAATATGAAAAAAAAGAATGGGGGAAATTGTGTGTGTGTTTTTGAGCTTCTTGTAATTTTGTTTTCACCTAATTATTTTTTTTCTCCAAGGATGGGGAGACTGTTAAGTAATGGGTTAAGAGACATTCCAATTAGATGTTTCATTTATGTTAAGTATCCAATAATTGACACTGATATGTAAAGAGGCTTCAAGTGGCCTTTGTGTCAGGTGATGTGACGATAGAGTTTTGTGCAGCTTCTGTTAAAGTAAATTAAGGTGTTTGTGAAACTGAGAAGAACCTTTGACTCTTTATACAACAGCAGCCAAACGTCAAACATGGGAGAGTGTGAGAGAGAATGTGAGGGTCTGTGAGGCTGTGAGAGAGCGTGAGAGAGAGCGTGAATGTGTGTGGGAGAGTGTGACAGAGCGTGAGAGAGTGTGAGGGTGTGAGAGGGCGCGTGGCAGTGTGAGAGAGTGTGTGAGGGTCTGTGCGTGTGGAAGAGAGATTGTTACAGTGTGTGAGGGTGTGTGAGGGTGTGTGAGGGTGTGTGAGGGTGTGTGTATGAGAGAGTGTGAGGGTTTGTGAGTAAGTGTGAGGGTGTCTGAGAGGGTGCGTGAGAGAGTGTGAGAGCTTGAGAGAGTGTGAGAGCTTGAGAGAGTGTGAGGGTGTGTGTGAGGGTGTGTGAGGGTGTGTGAGGGTGTGTGAGGGTGTGTGAGGGTGTGTGAGGGTGTGTGTGTGTGTGAGGGTGTGTGTGTGTGAGGGTGTGTGAGGGTGTGTGTGTGAGGGTGTGTGTGTGTAGGTGAGAGAGTGTGGGGGTCTAAGAGGGTGTGTGAGAGAGCACGAGGGTGTGTGAGGGAGTGTGAGGGTCTAAGAGGGTGTGTGTGAGTCTGAGGGTGAGGGTCTGAGGGTGAGGGTCTGAGGGTGAGGGTCTGAGGGATGTGTGGGGATGTGTGGGGATGTGTGGGGATGTGTGGGGATGTGAGAGAGTGCAATGTTGTGACTGTGAGGCGGTGCGACAGCGTGAGAGGGTGTGTGAGAGAGTGTGTGAGAGAGTGTGTGAGAGAGTGTGTGAGAGAGTGTGTGAGAGAGTGTGTGAGAGAGTGTGTGAGAGAGTGTGTGAGAGAGAGTGTGAGAGAGTGTGTGAGAGAGTGTGTGAGAGAGTGTGTGAGAGAGTGTGTGAGAGAGTGTGAGGGTGTTTGACGGTGTGAGAGGGTTTTGATGTGTTGGGTGTTCTGGATCACATACAGGTCACCAACACTTGAAGTAGTGCAACACTATTTTATTAAAAGGTTAACTGTTTAAACATACTTGAACTGTGGGTAAATACGATACTAGCTTTAACTAAAGACCTTTGCCTTGTCCTAACCAGTTAATGCACTCAGCACATGGTGAATGTCTGGATTGCAGGCTGTGAGCTCTGTGTTCCTCGCTAGTGCTACTCGAATGAGCGGGAACTCGGATGTCCCCTGTCTTTATAGTGCGTGTGCTCTCACTGGTGATTGGCTGCGGTGTTGTATATGTTGATTGGTCCCACTGTGTGTCCATCAGTGTGTGTGTCTGCACCATGATATACTAGTGTATATTATGACATCCCCCCTTTTATATAAAATGTGCCTGCGTTGCAATATATAGTGTATAGTGAATGTTTCTGACTGCGTGTGTGTGAAATATTTACAGGACTATGTACATAAAACTAAGCTATTTACATGGGAAGGTGCCTGGTGCAGAAAAAAACAGTGTGTCACACAAATAATGAGATGGACACTATATACAAACGGAAGAACAGAACAGACCAGAGAGTCCATCAGTGCAAAGTTCACAAATTAAGTCTCTGAGGTGGGCGACGAATTCTGGTTGACCGCCTCAAGGGTGGGTCAGGAGCCACCAGCTGAGGAGCGGGCTGGACTGCGTCAGAGTGAGGAGGAGGCATAGTGACCGGAATCTCTGCATAGTCCGGGTCAGGGACAACAGGAGGGCGTGGCACTGGCGGATGATCACGTAGCGAGCGTGGAACGAGACGAAGGGCACGCCGATTACGGCGCAGAATGGAACCATCCGGTAGACGAACCAGGAACGAGCGGGGAGCCACTTGCCGAAGAACCACAGCAGTTGCAGACCAGCCACCAGCCGGAAGATGGATGCGGACGTTGTCATCTGGAGCCAGAGCAGGGAGATCAGCTGCACGGGCGCCATGAGCCGCCTTGTGCTGTGCACGAGACAGTTGCATTCGTTGAAGAACCGGAACGTGATCGACGCCTGGGACGTGAATGGACGGTACCGTCGTCCTCAGGGTGCGACCCATGAGCAGCTGGGCTGGCGACAGGCCAGTGGACAGTGGGGCCGAGCGATAGGCCAGCAGGGCGAGGTAGAAGTCGGTTCCCGCATCGGCAGGCTTGCGGAGGAGCCGTTTGACGATGTGGATGCCCTTCTCCGCTTTGCCATTGGGTTGGGGGTACAGGGGATTGGATGCCACATGCACAAAGTTGTACCTGCTGGCAAAGTTGGACCATTCCTGGCTTGCGAAACAGGGGCCATTGTCCGACATCACAGTGAGTGGGATGCCATGATGAGCAAAGGTGTCCTTACAGGCACAGGTGACTGCAGACGATGTGATGTCGAGCAAACGTACCACCTCCGGGTAGTTTGAAAAATAGTCTCTGCTCAGCGCGTGGAACAGGTCGATGCCGACCTTGGACCAAGGGGACGTGACCAACTCATGGGGCTGTAGGGTCTCATGTGGTTGGGCCGGCTGGAACCTCTGACAGGTGGGGCAGTTGAGCACTGTGTTGGCGATGTCGTCATTGATGCCGGGCCAGTACACTGCCTCTCGGGCCCGTCGGCGGCACTGCTCCACGCCAAGATGGCCCTCGTGTAGCTGTTCCAAGACGAGCTGGCGCATGCTGTGCGGGATAACAATGCGTTCCAGCTTCAGGAGGACACCATCGACTACCGCCTGATCATCTCCGATGTTGTAGAATTGCGGGCATTGGCCCTTGAGCCACCTGTCTGTTAGGTGGCGCATGACGCGCTGTAGCAGGGGGTCAGCCGCAGTCCCGCGTCGAATTTGGACGAGGCATTCATCCGTGGCCGGTAGATTCGAGGCCACGAAAGCCACATGGGCGTCAACCTGGCAGACGAATCCCGCTGGGTCACACGGGGTGTTGACTGCCCTGGACAGAGCGTCAGCTATGATCAGGTCTTTGCCCGGGGTGTGTACGAGCTGAAAGTCATATCGCCAGAGTTTCAGCAGGATGCGCTGGAGGCGAGGCGTCATGTCGTTCAAGTCTTTTTGTATTATGTTGACCAGCGGGCAATGGTCGGTGGTCGGTCTCGACGGTGAATTGGGGAAGGCCGGACACATAATCATGAAATTTGACGACACCGGTCAACAGGCCTAGGCACTCCTTTTCTATCTGCGCGTAGCGCTGTTCCGAGGGGGTCATGGCGCGTGACGCATATGCAACGGGGGCCCATGATGAGGCCTCATCGCGTTGCAGGAGCACTGCCCCAATGTCAGATTGGCTGGCATTGGTCGAAAAATTTGTCTCTTTCGCTGGATCAAAAAAGGCCAATACCGGGGCCGTGGTAAGTTTGGTTTTAAGTTCTCTCCATTCGCGCTTGTGGGCAGGAAGCCATTGGAAGTCTGTTGTCTTCCTGACCAGGTTCCTGAGAGCTGTGGTATGAGAGGCGAGATTAGGGATGACCTTCCCTAGGAAGTTGACCTTGTCCAGAAATCGGAGGACCGCCTTCTTGTCCTCTGGCTTTTTCTTTTTAAAAAAAAAATATATATTTATTAAAGTTTTTTTTAACAAATTTACAAACAATAACCCCCCCCCCGCCCCGCCCCCGTAACAAAAAAAAAAAGAGAAATCGCGCAGAGCAAGATATATACATGGCAAAATGATATATTTACACAGCTTTGTACACTGGCCCTCACCCGTACGTGCCAGTTTCCCCAACCCTTCATGCTATCTCTTGCTCATCCACCCTCCCAGGCAGTTCCCCCCTTCCCCCCCCCCCTTCCCAGAACCCCTGCGCAGACCCTCTCAAGGCGAACTGAATCCTCTCCAACTTTATGAACCCAGCCAGATCATTTATCCAGGCCTCCAGGCTGGGGGGCTTCGCCTCCTTCCACATTAGCAAGATCCTTCGCCGGGCTACTAGGGACGCAAAGGCCAGAATGCCGGCCTCTTTCGCTTCCTGCACTCCCGGTTCGTCCACTACTCCAAATATTGCTAGCCCCCAGCTTGGCTTGACCCGGACTTTCACCACCTGAGATATTGCTCCCGCCACTCCTCTCCAGAACCCCTCCAGTGCCGGGCATGACCAAAACATATGGACATGGTTCGCCGGGCTCCCTGAGCACCTTCCACATCTGTCCTCTACCCCAAAGAACCTACTCAGCCTCGCCCCCGTCAAGTGCGCTCTATGGACCACCTTAAATTGTGTCAGGCTGAGCCTGGCACATGAGGAGGAGGAATTAACCCTACCTAGGGCATCAGCCCACAGACCTTCCTCGATCTCCTCTCCCAGCTCCTCCTCCCATTTACCCTTCAACTCTTCTACCAGCGCTTCCCCCTCTTCTTTCAACTCCTGGTGTATTTCCAACACCTTGCACTCCCCGACCCATACACCCGAGATCACCCTATCTTGAACTTCTTGTGCCGGGAGCAACGGGAATTCCCTCACCTGTCGCCTCACAAAAACCCTCACCTGCATATATCTAAAGGCATTTCCCGGGGGTAACTCGAACTTCTCCTCCAGTGCCCCTAGGCTCGCAAACGTCCCGTTGATGAACAGGTCCCCCATTCTTCCAATCCCCGTCCGATGCCAGCTCTGGAACCCCCTGTCCATCTTCCCCGGGACAAACCGGTGGTTACCCTGATCGGGGACCACACCGATGCTCCCATTGCACCCCGGTGCCGTCTCCACTGGCCCCAGATCCTGAGCGTTGCCGCCACCACCGGGCTCGTGGTATACTTTGTCGGTGAGAGCGGCAGCGGTGCCGTCACCAACGCCCCCAGGCTCGTTCCTTTACAGGACGCCGTCTCCATCCTCTTCCATGCCGCCCCCTCTCCCTCCATAACCCACTTGCGGATCATCACCACATTTGCTGCCCAGTAGTAGCTCCCCAGGTTTGGCAGGGCCAACCCTCCTCGGTCCCTACTGCGTTCCAGGAACCCTCTCCTTACTCTCGGGGTCTTATTCGCCCACACAAACCCCATAATACTCCTGCCTACTCTCTTAAAAAAGACCTTAGTGATCACGATGGGAAGGCACTGAAACACAAACAGAAACCTCGGAAGGACCACCATTTTGACTGACTGCACTCTACCCGCCAGCGAGAGCGGTAACATGTCCCATCTTTTGAAATCCTCCTCCATTTGCTCCACCAACCTCGTCAGATTCAGTTTATGTAGGGTCCCCCAACTCCTGGCTATCTGGATCCCCAGATACCGAAAGCTCCCCTCCGCCCTCCTCAGCGGTAGGTCCCCTATCCCTCTTTCTTGGTCCCCCGCCTGTAATACAAAGAGCTCACTCTTCCCTACATTGAGCTTATACCCCGAAAACTCCTCAAACTCCCTTAGAGTCTGCATGACCTCCAGCATCCCCTCCATTGGATCCTACCAGCAACAGGTCATCCGCATATAGCGACACCCGATGCTCTTCTCCCCCTCGGACCACCCCCCTCCATTTATTAGACTCCCTCAATGACATGGACAATGCGAACAGCAGGGGGGACCCCTGCCTCGTCCCTCGGTACAGTCGAAAGTACTCCGATCTCCGCTGGTTCGTCACTACACTCGCCATCGGGGCTCTGTAAAGGAGCTTAACACAAATGATAAACCCTACCCCGAACCCAAACCTACGCAGCACCTCCCAGAGGTACTCCCACTCTACTCGGTCAAAGGCCTTCTCCGCGTCCATAGCTGCCACTATCTCCACCTCTCCCTCCTCCGATGGCATCATTATCACGTTTAAGAGCCGCCGCACATTGGTGTTTAGTTGCCTGCCCTTTACAAATCCCGTCTGGTCCTCGTGGATTACCCCCGGGACACAGTCCTCGATCCTCGTGGCCAGCACTTTTGCCAGCAACTTTGCATCCACATTGAGGAGCGAGATCGGCCTGTACGATCCACATTGCAGTGGGTCCTTGTCCCACTTTAGGATCAAAGAAATTGTCGCTTCCGACATTGTCGGGGGCAGGGTCCCCTCCTCTCTTGCCTCATTAAAGGTCCTCACCAGTAGCGGGGCCAACAGGTCTGCGTACTTCCTGCAGAACTCCACCAGGAATCCGTCCGGTCCCGGGGCCTTCCCCACCAGCACGCTCCCCAAACCCTTGCTCAGCTCCTCCAACCCAATTGGTGCCCCCAAACCAGCCACCTCTTGCTCCTCCACCCTCTGAATCTCAGTTGATCTAGGAATCGTCTCATCCCCTCTTCCCGCGTTGGGGGCTGGGATCTGTACAGCTCTTCATAAAAGGCCTTGAATACCTTGTTTATTTTCGTCGCACTCCGAACCGTGGCTCCCCTTCCATCTTTGACTCCCCCTATTTCCCTCGCTGCCATCCTCTTACGGAGCTGGTGTTTCGGCATAAAGATATGACATATATAAATAGGTATTGGAAGGCAGGTCTCGTTTAGGTCGTTTTTTTTACGACCGAGTGGCCATTAAGACTAAATAGTCCAGAGAGTCCAAAAATTATAATGAAGATCTTCATCCTGTGTTCTCGTCTGGGTTGGAGACTATCTTCGTGCAATCGGATAGATGTATCCAACTTGAACGTCCTTCAAGTTTGACGGACGTCAGTGTAGTCAGCAGTACGAGGAAGGGTCCGCTCCAGCGTTGTCCTAGTTTCTTTCTGTCCCAGTTTTTCACCAACACGTGGTCTCCAGGTTTGATCACTGGATATCGAGGGACAGCTGTCCCTGCCGTTACTGGGAGATGTGCCTGTTTTACCTGTGAGTGGAGAAACTTCAGAGAAAGTGTTAATTGCTTCAAATAGTTCTGCATTTGTTCCCCCATCACATGGAGGTCTACTCCCTCTAGGGGTTTTTCATGGGCATCCCAGGGAGTCCTCATTGGCCGACCATAGACTATCTCTGCAGCTGACAGTCCGGTCCGCGAATGGGGAGTCACTCGCATGTGAAACAGTGCCAAGGGTAATGCTTTTAGCCAATTTAACCCAGTTTCTTCAGTTAATTTAGATAATTTTTCTTTTAAAGTCCCGTTGGCTCTTTCCACAATTCCTGCAGCCTGCGGGTGATACGCGCAGTGCAGTTGCTGTTTAATTACGAGTGCTTTGCACAATTCAGTATTGATCCGAGCTACAAAATGTGGTCCATTGTCTGAGCTCATCATTTTGGGTACCCCAAAACGAGGAATGATTTCCGTTAACAACAACTTCACCACTGTATGTGCCGTACAATTAGTGGTGGGGAAGGCTTCAATCCATTTACTAAACACATCGATTATTACTAAACAATATTTATAGCACTGTGCTTTTGGCAATTCGATAAAATCAAGCTGTATACAGGCAAAAGGGCCATCTGGCAAGGGAGTGGTTCCTGGAGGGCATTTAATGCCTTTACCCTTATTATGTTTCATGCAAATAACGCATCGATCCAGCCGCATTTGTGCTGCTGTATTCAGATCTGGGTGCCACCAAGTTTTCAGGAGTAGCTGTACCATTCCCTCCTTGCCAAGATGGGTACAAGAATGCAAATAATCAATAAGTACCGGCAATAAAGAATTCGGAATACAAACTTGACCAACGGGAATAAGCCAGAGGTCTCGTGTCAAGGAGTGTGAACACCTCATTGACTTCCATAGTGTGTGCTCGGAATCAGAGGCGTCCCTCTGTAAATTTTGAACTTCAGTTATGTCTGGCATGCCCTTCGTTCCTAATGCAGGTACCTGGTTTAGAGCCTGATTAGCCCCACTGGGAACAATCAGAGCGGCTGATATAGCCGCAGCCTTAGCAGCCGAATCAGCACGGGCATTTCCTAATTGAACAGGAGTGTCCCCCTTTGTGTGCGCAGCACATTTAATAATTGCCAATTGATGGGGAAGCTGAATAGCATCAAGGAGATTTTTAACCCAAAGAGCATTTTGAATGGGAGCTCCCGCAGAGGTGAGAAAGCCTTGCTGTTGCCAGAGGCGACCGAAATCGTGGGTCGCGCCAAAGGCATACCGAGAATCAGTGTAAACATCAGTACTTTTATCTGTGGCCAAAATACATGCTCAAGTAAGGGCAAATAGCTCGGCTTTTTGTGCAGAGACAGGGGTCTCGAAGGCTGCTGCTTCCTGCACGTCAGTGTCAGTTACCACGGCATATCCCGACTGTGGGATGCCAGTGAGAGAAATGGAGGAACTGCCATCAACATAAAAAATTAGATTTGGATTATCAGTAGGCCGGTCCGTTAAATCCGGGCGCGGTAAGGAAGTGATTCCGAAGCAAACAATCGTGTGGCGGGTCCGCAAGGTTATCGGGGGGCTGTTCGAGGAACACAGCAGGATTTAAGGTCGAACAGTAATGAAAAGAGAGGTAGGGATTTTGCAATAGTGAAACCTTATAGCGGCTCAAGCGGGCTTGAGTCAGATGCTGGGTTTGCTGAGACGTTAGGAGAGCCACAATGGAGTGCGAGGTATGCACTTGTACTGGCTGGTGAAGGGTCAGATTAGAGGCTGCCTGTGCTAACAAATGGACAGCCGTAAGAATTTGGGTGCAGGGAGGTAGACCGCAAGCTACAGTATCCAATTTCATAGAATAGTAGGCGACCGGGCGACGCCGGTCACCGTGTTCTTGTGTTAGAACACCAGTGGCACATTCATCAAGAACATTAACGTACAACTGAAAGGGTCTGTCATACATAGGTCGTCCTAGCGCTGGGGCGGTAGCCCGGGCGTTTTTGAGAGTAACAAAAGATTGGTTTGCTGAATCAGGAAGTTCAAACCTAAGAGGAGCATTTTGAGAGGAGTACGGAGTTAAATCTTTAGTGTGGACAGTAACAGTCGGAATCCATTGTCTGCAAAAGTTCACCAATCCTAAAAAGGCTCGCACCTGCTTGGGCGATGCAGGAAATGGGGTCCGCAGTACAGGCACAATGTGTTCCTGAGTAAGGGAACGATCCGTAGCACTTATTAGGACACCCAAAAATTTGACCTGCCGTTGGCCTTTATGAACTTTAGCGGGCGGGATCACATATCCCCATGAATGGAGACGGATGAGCAGGTAAACGGTGTCACGCTGGTTAGCGTTAAAGTCAGGGCTGGCAAGGAGTAAGTCATCAACATATTGGATGATGGTGGAGCCACCAGGAGATGATAATGTCGCTAACTGGGAGTGCAATGCTTGTGAGAAAAGGGTTGGAGAATGAATGAAGCCCTGTGGGAGCCTAGTCCAAGTGTATTGGTTGCCCTTAAATGTAAAGGCAAACAAATACTGTGATTCAGGGGCGAGGGGTATCGCAAAAAAGGCATGTTGTAAATCAACAAGGGTGAAAACAGTCGCTTCCGGTGAGACATTAATAAGGATTGTCGCCGGGTTTGGGACAATAGGATGTAAGGGTTCCACTGTCTGATTAATACATCGGAGGTCTTGGACCAAACGCCATTCGGATGGTCTTCCTATCTTAGGAACTGGAAGAATCGGGGTGTTACAGGGCGATTGGAATGGTACCACAATTCCCTGTTGAAGAAACGATTGAATCATGACCGAGACTCCTTCTTCTTGAAACCAAGGGCAAGGGCATGCCAGGTTTATCTTTAATAACAACGGGAGGGACATTAGTGAGAGCAACTTTGTGTTTGGAGGCCGCCCATAAATCTGCGGGTAGTTCAGAAGTCGTTGATTGGACTGAACGATGGTGGTGCAGTGTGCCAATGAGGACAAATGGGCGTTGAAAACATTCTAAAGTGCCTGCGGGTAGGATTTGACTTCCATTAAAGAAAGGATCAGCTTGTCCTCGTAGTGCAGCTGCCAGAAATCCCAAGGACTTGGCACTGTAGCCTTCGTTCACAGAAAGGGTCACGTGGGGTGACACAAGTCCCGACTGAAGCCAGAGGCCATGGGGTAAATTGACAAGAAAGGCAGACCCTTCTTTTCCCTTAGCGAGGCCAACAAAGGAAACGGATTGTAGAGAACCGAGGGCGTCTTGTTAAATGCTCTCCAAATCAGACGAGCATCCTGTATGATCATAACAAAGAGTGACCTGTGGATCGGGAATATCTAAGGGAGGTGAAAGGTGTGAGGGATCAAGATCAACCGACCACCACTGTGGAGTAGTGAAAAGGGGAAAATTGTGAAGCTGGGCCTGCGGGATAGCTGATATAGTAATGCCGTTATCAAGGCAAACAATTTCCACCTGCAAGGGACACAGCAAGTCACGCCCGGCCAGGTTGACACCGAGGACGCGGGTAACTGTGAAAGGGATGCAACATTCCCGGCCCTCAAATTGAACAGAGAGCGGCTTCGTAAGCGGATAAACAGCACCTTCCCCCATGAAACCAGCAAGTTCCACATGCTTATCAGAAAGGGGAAAGCAATGTTTCTGAATTAATGTCCAGTCTAGCGTAGAATGAGTCGCCCCGGTGTCAATCAGGAAGGGGATAGGCACGCCCTCTATGTAAATCGTAGCGGTGGGCTCGTCAGAGTGGTCTGTTGAGAGGACCGGAAAGTTCGATCTGGCTAGCCAGTAGGGGTTAGAAGTAGTAAAGGGTGTCTGCCGACGGGATTGAAATCTACCTTGTCGTCGGGGTGCTGGACAATCCCTAGCGTAGTGGCCTGTACGTTGACAGTTGAAGCAAGTGACATTATATTTGGCAGGAGGACGACGCGGAGGAGCGCTGTCGAAATCCTCCACGTGTGGAGTGAAGGGGTAAGGAGCCTGTGAGTGGTAACCAAATTCAGGAGGGTCCGTGCAATCTGGGCAATAGTAACGTGAATCTGTCTGAGAGTTCGGACCTTTAGGAGCTCTTCTTTGAGAGGGACGTTGGACGAATTCGGATTTAATTTTGGGCGAAGTGTCTTTGGAACAGGTCTCACGGTTGCGGCCATTGCTCCAATAATCAGACACAGCACGTTTCATTTGAGGTTTAGAATTGTCAGACCAGTCCATGTTATTAGTTTTAATACTGGATGCTACGCGGTCAGGCAAACCTGCATTGATAGTGCATTAAATTGGGGAGACTGTTGCTTGCATTGAAAGCAATGTCCCCGGAGTAAAGAGTGTACACGCCACAAAAGCGGTCAAAAAATTCTGGACCATCTTCCTTAGAAGTGAGGGTACATTCAAGGAGTTTGGCGATGTCAACGGGTTTACGGAGAGCACATTTTAGTGCAGGGAACATTAAAGTACGCTGATTGTCCTCCGTTTGGTGTGCGGCGCTGAAGGCCGTCCACATGTCCCCATGAAGTCCTAATTCATTTTTCCATCTTTCCCCTAATTCTGGGGGAAGGGATGAATAAATCAGTGAATATTGATCTCGTGCGGTAGCACCGTACATGGTCGCAGTTCTCCTCAAAAACTCAGTGAACCCCTCTGGGTCTTCTTTTCAGGAGGGACATTGGGCCATGATCAAACATAGCTCGTGGGGTTTAAAAGCCTGCCACACCTCAATGATGTCCATCTGAGGCTGTTTAGCACAGGGCTAAATCGCTGGCTTTGAAAGCAGACCCAGGCAGGCCAGCAGCACGGTTCAATTCTCGTAACAGCCTTCCCGAACAGGCGCCGGAATGTGGCGACTAGGGGCTTTTCACAGTAACTTCATTTGAAGCCTACTTGTGACAATAAGCGATTTTCATTTCATTTTCATTTCATTTCATTTCAATGAATGGGTCATCATTATCACCAGCGTGGGGGTTAATAACACTCCTAATGGAATAATTTGCGGGGGGAGGCGGTGGCGGAAAAGTTTCCTCCTCCTTAGGTTGGAGTGATAAATCAAGAAAAGCCTGATTAACAGAGGTGAAGAGTTAGAACATAGAACATAAAACGACACAGCGCAGTACAGGCCCTTCGGCCCACGATGTTGCATTCTCCGGCACCGGATATTCGGCGGGGGCGGGAACAGCGCCGCGCCGGTTGGCGGGCCCCCCCCCCGCGATTCTCCGGCCCGGATGGGCTGACGCCCCGCTGCTAGAATGCCTGTCCCGCTGGCGTAGATTAAACCACCTACCTTACCAGCGGGACAAGGCGGCGCGGGCGGGCTCCGGGGTCCTGGGGGGGGGGCGCGGGCCGATCTGGCCTCGGGGGGTGCCCCCACGGTGGCCTGGCCCGCGATAGGAAGTTCCAGAGATGTAGAGGAGGGGATTGCAAAGATGATTCTGGATAGGAGCGAAAGCAACAGGGTAGTTGCTAAAGGGGGACTTTAACTTTCCAAATATTGACTGGAAACGCTATAGTTCGAGTACATTAGATGGGTCCGTTTTTGTCCAATGTGTGCAGGAGGGTTTCCTGACACAGTATGTAGATAGGCCAACGAGAGGCGAGGCCATATTGGATTTGGTACTGGGTAATGAACCAGGACAGGTGTTAGATTTGGAGGTAGTGACCACAATTCGATTACGTTTACTTTAGTGATGGAAAGGGATAGGTATATACCTCAGGGCAAGAGTTATATCTGGGGGAAAAGCAATTATGATGCGATGAGGCAAGACTTAGGATACATCGGATGGAGAGGAAAACTGCAGGGGATGGGCACACTGGAAATGTGGAGCTTGTTCAAGGAACAGCTACTGCGTGTCCTTGATAAGTATGTACCTGTCAGGCAGGGAGGAAGTGGTCGAGTGAGGGAACCATGGTTTACTAAAGCAGTCGAAACACTTGTCAAGAGAAAGAAGGAGACTTATGTAAAGATGAGACATGAAGGTTCAGTTAGTGCGCTCGAGAGTTACAAGTTAGCTAGGAAGGACCTAAAGAGAGAGCTAAGAAGAGTCAGGAAGGGACATGAGAAGTCTTTGGCAGGTAGGATCAAGGATAACCCTAAAGCTTTCTATAGATATGTCAGGAATAAAAGAATGACTAGGGTAAGAGTAGGGCCAGTCAAGGACAGTAGTGGGAAGTTGTGCTTGGAGTCCGAGGAGATAGGAGAGGTGCTAAATGAATATTTTTCGTCAGTATTCACACAGGAAAAAGACAATGTTGTCGAGGAGAATACTGAGATTCAGGCTACTAGACTAGAAGGGCTTGAGGTTCATAAGGAGGAGGTGTTAGGAATTCTGGAAAGTGTGAAAATAGATAAGTCACCTGGGCCGGATGGGATTTATCCTAGGATTCTCTGGGAAGCTCGGGAGGAGATTGCTGAGCCTTTGGCCTTGATCTTTAAGTCATCTTTGTCTACAGGAATAGTGCCAGAAGACTGGAGGATAGCAAATGTTGTCCCCTTGTTCAAGAAGGGGAGTAGAGATAACCCCGGTAACTATAGGCCAGTGAGCCTTACTTCTGCTGTGGGCAAAATCTTGGAAAGGTTTATAAGAGATAGGATGTATAATCATCTGGAAAGGAATAATTTGATTAGAGATAGTCAACACGGTTTTGTGAAGGGTAGGTCGTGCCTCACAAACCTTAGAGTTCTTTGAGAAGGTGACCAAACAGGTGGATGAGGGTAAAGCAGTTGATGTGGTGTATATGGATTTCAGTAAAGCGTTTGATAAGGTTCCCCATGGAAGGCTACTGCAGAAAATACAGAGGCATGGGATTTAGGGTGATTTAGCAGTCTGGATCAGAAATTGGCTAGCTGGAAGAAGACAAAGAATGGTGGTTGATGGGAAATGTTCAGACTGGAGTCCAGTTACTAGTGGTGTACCACAAGAATCTGTTTTGGGGCCACTGCTGTTTGTCATTTTTTCAATGACCTGGAGGAGGGCGTAGAAGGATCGGTAAGTAAATTTGCAGATGACACTAAAGTCGGTGGAGTTGTGGACAGTGCGAAAGGATGTTACAAGTTACAGAGGGACATAGATAAGCTGCAGCGCTGGGCTGAGAGGTAGCAAATGGAGTTTAATTCAGCAAAGTGTGAGGTGATTCATTTTGGAAGCACTAACAGGAAGACAGAGTAGTGGGCTAATGGTAAGATTCTTGGCAGTGTGGATGAGCAGAGAGATCTCGGTGTCCATGTACATAGATTCATGAAAGTTGCCACCCAGGTTGAGAGGGTTGTTAAGAAGGCGTACGGTGTGTTAGCTTTTATTGGTCGACGGATTGAGTTTAGGAGCCATGAGGTCATGTTGCAGCTATACAACACTCTGGTGCGGCCGCATTTGGAGTATTGCGTGCAATTCTGGTTGCCGCAGTATAGGAAGGATGTGGAAGCATTGGAAAGGGTGCAGAGGAGATTTACCAGAATGTTGCCTGGTATGGAGAGAAGATCTTATGAGGAAAGGCTGAGGGACTTGAGGCTGTTTTCGTTAGAGAGATGAAGGTTAAGAGGTGACTTAATTGAGGCATACAAGATGATCGGAGGATTGGATAGGGTGGACAGTGAGAGCCGTTTTCCTCGGATGGTGATGTCTAGCACGAGGGGACATAACTTTAAATTGAGGGGAGATAGATATAAGACAGATGTCAGAGGTAGGTTCTTTACTCAGAGAGTAGTAAGGGCGTGGAATGACCTGCCTGCAACAGTAGTGGACTCGCCAACACTAAGGACATTCAAATGGTCATTGGATAGACATATGGACAATAAGGGAATAGTGTAGATGGGCTTTCGAGTGGTTTCACAGGTCGGCGCAACATCGAGGGCCGAAGGGCCTGTACTGCGCTGTAATGTTCTATGTTCTATGTTCTATGTACTCTACTAACAATTTAATAAGTACAATTTAGATTCGAGCACCGTCACCTGTTTAATTACTTCTGTCAGGGATGAGGGGTCGAACCACCAATCCGAGAGAGAGACCAAGGTTAATCTTACCTTGGGCCGGTGTCTGTCTCTTTCCTCCGGGTCTGGCTCGATCACTTCTTCAGTCCCCCACGGAATTCACTCAGGATATTGGTAACTGCTCGCTTGCGCCAAAATGTCAAAGTCAATATTTTCCCACTTCTGTAGTAGAAAGATACAACACACTCGTTAAGACAGAATAACAAGCTTTATTTTCAAAAACAACTGCCTGCAGTAATGGTTGAAACTTGAAGTCAGAGAGCAGTCAACAAAACTGCTCAGTCTTTCACAAGTTCCGCACTTTCACGGAGAATTAGCTCAATATTTATACATTATCTTTATCAAGATTATGTGACAACAGTATGGTCAGGAGTTTGTCAGAAATGCAAACGGAAGCAAAGACCAGACCATGCTTGGTCATATCACTCATACCATTATTTAGTCCTCGGAGGGAACACTGAAAGGTCAGAATAGACTTGTTTCTTCCTGAACTTATCTTTGTTTTAAATTCCTACGGCCCTGGGTTATGACGAGTTAGTTTTATCAGGAGTTGCCGAGGTCCGGTGTTTTGGAATGGCTCGACCTTCGCTGATCTTTTCAGACTTCAGGTTATGCAGAGTTGGCCTACGGCCATACTAGTCTGAAAATGGTTAGGGCAGCATTCTTTACCTGGGCCTGGTGAGCTGGAATGAGTAGTTTCAGTCTTTCAGGTATTGTATCAAACCTTTTGACCAGTCTTCCCATTGACCAGTTTTCCCATCACACCATTACTTAATTCGTACCATATCACAGGGGAGATGTCATAATATCCACTCATGTATATAATGAGATGCAGACAGGCAGTGATTGACACATAGGATGACCAGTAAGCATACAACACAGCACAGCCAATCACCAGACAGGACACTACCACTATAAAGCCAGAGGGCACTAGGTTTCCCGCTCTCTCGGGACCCAGCTACTGAGACAGTCAGCGTCCACGAGCTAGCAAGCACAAACACCATGCGGTAGCTAGTAAGTCTGGTCAGGCTACTACAAGGTCACTAGTCAGATCAGTATAGTGTCGACCCACAGCTGAATATGTACAGCAGTTCATCTAGTTGAATAAAACAGTGTTGGATCTTCTCTTGCGTTAATCGTCTGTTTCTAACTTCACTGCATCGAGTGCAGTCCACATCGAACCAACCTGCCTAACACATCACTGACCAGCCTCCAGCAGGGATCTTGACCCGAACAGTGTCTGCCGGGGATAACACGGGCAAATCAGTGGCATGAGCATCATAGCCCACTTTTTGCCGGTCTCGGAGTTGCTGCACCTTCTGTCGCACCGGGAGATGATCCAGGTTGGGCAAGTGTATGGCTGGAAGTGTCATTCGCAGGTCCCTGTCCATCAGGAGTTGAGCTGGCGACATGCCAGTGGACAGTGGGGTCGCCCTGTACGCAAGCAGTGCAAGGTGAATGTCAGACGCAGAATCCGCGGCCTTGTAGGTGAGCTGCTTCACTATGTGCACCCCTTTCGCAACTTTTCCGTTTGACTGCAGATAGTGTGGGCTGGAAGTGACGTGTTTGAACTGATACGACTGGGCAAACCGAGACCATTCATGGCTGCTGAAGCATGGCCCATTGTCACTCATGACAGTGAGTGGGATACCATGCCTGGAGAACGTCTCCTTACAGGCCTTGATGACGGTCCGAGATGTGAGGTCTGAGAGCTTCACAACTTCAGGGTAATTGGAAAAGTAATCAATGATTAACACGTAATCACGACCATTTGCATTAAAGAGGTCGATGCCAACCTTGGACCATGGAGAGGTTTTGATTTCATGCTGCTGAAGTGTCTCCTTACCCTGCGCTGGCTGGAAGCGTTGACAGGTCGCACAGTTAAGGACCATGTTCGCCATGCCCTGGCTGATCCCGGGCCAGTAGACAGCCTGCCTGGCTCTGCGTCTGCACTTTTCCACACCCAGGTGGCCCTCATGGATTTGACGGAGCACCAAGCTCTGGAGACTGTGTGGAATTACAATCCGGTCCAGTTTGAGGAGGATACCATCAACCACCGTCAGGTCGTCCTTTACATTGAAAAATTGAGGGCACTGCCCTTTTTGCCAGCCATTGGCGAGGTGTTGCATAACACGCTGCAAGAGGGGATCTTTGGCGGTCTCCTCACGGATACAAATCACCTTCTCATCAGATGCCGGGAGGGTGCTAGCACACAGCTGCACCTGTGACTCAACCTGTGACTCAATTTGCCGGATGACGTTCGGTGGTTCACTAGGCACGGTGATGGAACGGGACAGTGTATCGGCAATGACGAGCTCCTTGCCAGGCGTGTAGACCAGGTCAAAGTCGTACCTTCTGAGTCTGAGGAGGATGCGCTGCAACCGAGGCGTCCTGTCATTAAGGTCCTTGTGGATAATGTGGACCAGGGGCCTGTGATCCGTCTCGACTGTGAATGTCGGCAGGCCGCAGACATAGTCGTGAAACTTGAGAATGCCGGTGAGAAGGCCCAGGCATTCCTTCTCGATTTGTGTATACCTTTGCCCTTGATGAGTAGGCAACCGGTGCCCAGGATGAAGTGTCATCGCGTTGCAGCAGGACCGCACTGATGCCATCCTGGCTCGCATCTGTCGAGGTTTTCGTTTCCCTGTCTGGGTCGAAAAATGCCAATACGGGTGCAGTGGTGAGCTTGACTTTCAGCTCCAACTCCACTCTGCCTGATGGGCCGCCTTCCACTCGAAGGCAGTGGACTTCACTGGGTTTCGTAGGGCCGTGGTGTGTGAGGCCATGTTTGGGATAATCTTGCCCAGAAAACTGACCATGCCCAGGAAGCGCAACACCGCCTTCTTGTCTTCCGGGACCTTCATGGCTGCGATGACCTTGACCTTGTCTGTGTCGGGGCACACGCCCTGCTGAGAGATCTGGTGCGAGATTCTCCGACCCCCTGCCGGGTCGGAGAATCGCCGGGGGCTGGCGTGAATCCCGCCCCCGCCGGTTGCCGGATTCTCCGGCACCGGATATTCGGCGGGGGCGGGAATCGCGCCGCGCTGGTTGGCGGGCCCCCCCGCCCCGCGATTCTCTGGCCCGGATGGGCTGACGTCCCGCTGGCGTAGATTAAACCACCAACCTTTCCAGCGGGACAAGGCGGCGCGGGCGGGCTCCGGGGTCCTGGGTGGGGGGGCGCGGGCCGATCTGGCCTCGGGGGGTGCCCCCACGGTGGCCTGGCCCGCGATCAGGGCCCACCGATCCGCAGGCGGGCTTGTGCCATGGGGGCACTCTTTTCCTTCCGCCTTCGCCACGGTCTCCACCCTGGCGGAGGCGGAAGAGACTCCCTCCACAGTGCATGCGCGGGGATGCCGTGAGCGGCCGCAACGCTCCGCGCATGCGCCGCCCGGAGATGTCATTTCCGTGCCAGCTGGCGGGGTGGAAATTAGTCCGGCACGGGCCTAGCCCCTTAAGGCTGGGGCTCGGCCCCCCAAGATGCGGAGGATTCCGCACCTTTGGGGCGGCGCCATGCCCGACTGATTTGCGCCGTTTTGGGCGCCGGTCGGCGGAGATCGCGCCGATACCGGAGAATTTCACCCCTGGTCTCCTCGGAACCTGAGTGTCGACATGCCAAAGCAACATTTGGCAGCTTCAGGCCATTGGCATGGACACGGCAGAATACCTGCTGGAGACGGGAACATGCTCCTCAGGGGTCGTGGACCATATGATGACGTCGTCCACGTACACACAAACCCCTTCAATGCCCTCAATCATCTGCTCCATGAGGCGATGGAAGATCTCCGATGCCGAGACAATGCCAAACAGCATGCGATTATAGCAGTATCTGCCAAACGGTGTGTTGAAGGTGGACTCATCCAGCTGGATTTGCCAAAATCCACGGGACGCATCTAACTTCGTGAAAAAACTTGCATGTGCCATCTCACTGGTGAGTTCCTCCCGCTTCGTGATGGGGTAATGTTCACGCATTATATTCTGGTTGAGATCCTTGGGATCAATGCAGATGCGCAGGTCTCCAGAGGGCTTTTAAACCACCACCATCGAGCTGACCCAGTCAGTCGGTTCGGTTACCCTGGAAATGATCCCCTGCTGCTGCAGCTCCTTGAGCTGTTCCGTCAGGCGCTCCTTCAGCGGAGCCGGGACCTGGCATGGTGCATGGACCACTGGCTTGGCATCAGGTCGCAGTCGGATCTTGTACCGATATGTCAAAGTGCCCATCCGGTCAAACACATCTGGATACTGAGCGAGGATGATGTCAATGCCAGCTTGAAGATCCACGTTGGAAGATGTCGTTGAATAAACCCGCTGCACCAGGTTTAGCTTTTTGCAGGCATGCGCGCCCAGTAGGGATGTCCTGTCCGGCTTGACAATTTCAAACCATAGTCGTGCATGGGTGCTCCGGTTGGAGACGAGTAGATGGCAGGACCCCAGTGCCGTGATGGCAGCACCGTTATAGTCCAGGAACTGGCAGGCTGCTGGAAGGACCTTGGGGGGGGGGGGGGGGGCGTCTTGATGCGTTTGAAGTCTGCATGTGAGAGGAGGTTGGCAGAAGCACCTGTGTCCAGCTTGAACTGGATGGAGCAGCGGTTGACCTGCATCACCGCACGCCATTCGTCCTCCGAATCCACAGCGAGGATGGACTGAATGCGCGATGAGTTAGGTGCGGCATGTTCACGTGTGGTAATGATGCCCACTCGGTAGGCGGACTCCAGGCACTTGTCCTCTGGATCCGTTGTACTGCCAGGATCAGAATCCTGTAATCGTCGTTGCACATTCTGGATGCGCCGTCGTCGGAATT
Organism: Scyliorhinus torazame; assembly: GCF_047496885.1. Classification (NCBI taxonomy): domain Eukaryota; kingdom Metazoa; phylum Chordata; class Chondrichthyes; order Carcharhiniformes; family Scyliorhinidae; genus Scyliorhinus; species Scyliorhinus torazame. Next base: position 100,092,041 of record NC_092719.1, read on the forward strand.
GGGAGCGCTGGCCTCTGACTGGTGATGCAGACCTGCACAAGGCTGCATAGTGTCCAGCCTTCCCGCAGTTTAAACATCGCCTGCCTCTTGCAGGGCAGTGCCCCTTTAAGTGGGCGTTGCCACAGTTCGGGCACGTCATGACATTGGCGTCGTGACGCGGTGTACGTTGTTGCACATGCGCAGTGCGGTCGGCGGACGTCTGCACCTGCGCAGTGTGGGTGTCGGCTGCTTCGTTATCCCGTTCGCATCGCGCATGTGTGGGGCTCCGGGAAAAGCGCGCGAAATGGCCGCTGTCTTCAATGCTGAGGCGCTGCATCCGGGAGATGGCCTGCACACTCACTGTCGCATGGGAGGCAAGTTTCTCATTTACAGCCGATTTGTATTGGGAATACCGATTTTCTGCCTGCTCATGCACTGTACATGTTTCAATCGCGGCTGGCAGGGTCATATGCTTGATTTTTAAGAGCTGCTCTCTCAGAGGATCAGAGTGAACTCCAAACACGATTTGGTCTCTGATCATGGAGTCAGCAATATCACCAAAGTTGCAGGACAGCGCTAGCAGGCGGAGGCTAGTTAAGAAGGCATTGAAAGATTCATCTTTACCTTGAAGACTTTGTTTGAATATGTAGCGCTCGAAGATTTCATTAGTGTCCAGTTCACAGTGACTGTCAAATTTGTCCAGGATGGTCTTTGTCCTTGTCTTGTCCTGGCCTTCGATGAAGTTAAACAAGTTGAAGAGTTCGATGGCTTGATCACCCGCTGTTGAGAGGAGAAGCGCGATCTTTCTTGCATCAGATGCACCCTCGAGGTCTGAAGCTTCGATGTACAGCAGAAAGTTTTGCTTGAATGTCCGCCAGTTGGCACTGAGATTGCCGGAGGTCCTGAGCTGGTGAGGAGCCTGAATCTTCTCCATGGTGCCGGGATACATTCACTGGCCGTCACGGAACGACTGAGGTAAACCACCTTAAATTAGTAGTCTCCTGGTATCATGTTGTGTTCGGTACACTGGCTGCAACTGGATGCAGCATAGATCAGAAAGATACTCCGGACATTGAATCAGGTTCAATCAGGTTTATTGAACTAATAGCACAGTTAGCAGAGTTCTCTGTGAGTTCGACTCTCTGCTAACTTAAGTGTGGATACTCTGTCTGACTGAACCGGACTAGCTCTTAGCCATGTGGTGGAGGTGTGAGATTGCAACAACACCCTTGACTGGCTCTCTAGATGTTCATCAGTGGAAAGAGGCGGAGTGTGAGTGCCTCGTGTCTTTTATAGTCAGATCCCACCCCTCAGTGTCCTGCCTGCTTATTGGTCATGTCCTGTTCTCTATGCCCATTAGCTGCTTGTCTGTATATCATTATGTGTGTGTATGTGCCTGCATATCACGACAGGTGTGGGATTGAATGGGGCTGCAGTAGCTGTGCTCTGAGGCAGTGGGGTCAGGGTGTGGGATTGAATGGGGCGACAGTAGCTGTGCTCTGAGGCAGTGGCATCTTTCTCATTTAGTTTGTCCAGTTCCCATGAGAAATAGCTGAGACATTGTGGGTGCGGCCTGTGGTCCCTAGCGGCCTGAAGCCGCCTGCAATGTGGCAGAGGTCTGCTGTTCTGTCTGTGCTTCGCTCAGTCCATGGGAATGAGAGTCTCACTGAGTTGCTGCAGGACACTGCGAACTGGGAGAGGTTTCTGATTCCTGATAACCAAATGTTCACTGAGGCACAGACCGCCCTGGGAAAGGAATTCCTTCCAATTTTTCTGTGCTTTGCAAAGCCTGTTTGCTGTCCCACAAAGTACGTTCTGGATTGTTCTGTGGCCATGTACACATGCAGCACTTAGAGAACAAGTACATCTGTGCCGACAATCTCTCCACCTTTTACAAAACCTAGATACCCTCAGTTAAACCAGCCCTTCACCTTCTGAATTCCACAACCCCCCAGTCTTTACAATCTCTCCTCATTATCTCTCCCAGGATTTTACCCACCTTTCCAGAACCCTGACTTCTCCCCATCCCGGAACAGCAAGCAAACACCAGAAACATTCTTTGATACTGAAAGAATTTACCATCAAATATGATTATTAATGTGCTGCCGGCAGAAATAGACAAAAACAAACTTCAAAGATGTTTCGATTATATGTAAACATTTAATATAATTAAAAACTTCTGTTTATTCTGTCATTTTTATAAATGACCTGGAGGAGGGCGTAGAAGGATGGGTGAGTATATTTGCCGATGACACTAAAGTCGGTCGAGTTGTGGACAGGGCGGAAGGATGTTACAAGTTACAGAGGGATATAGATAAGCTGCAGCGCTGGGCTGAGAGGTGGCAAATGGAGTTTAATGCAGAAAAGTGTGAGGTGATTCATTTTGGAAGGAATAACAGGAAGACAGAGTACTGGGCTAATGGTAAGATTCTTGGAAGTGTGGATGAGCAGAGAGATCTCGGTGTCCATGTACATTGATCACTGAAAGTTGCCACTCAGGTTGAGAGGGTTGTTAAGCAGGCGTACAGTGTGTTAGCTTTTATTGGTAGAGGGATTGAGTTTCGGAGCCATGAGGTCATGTTGCAGCTGTACAAAACTCTGGTGCGGCCTGGTATGGAGGGAAGATCTTATGGGGAAAGGCTGAGGGACTTGAGGCTGTTTTCATCAGAGAGAAGAAGGTTAAGAGGTGACTTAATTGAGGCATACAAGATGATCAGAGGATTGGATAGGGTGGACAGTGAGAGCCTTTTTCCTCGGATGGTGATGTCTAGCACGAGGGGACATAGCTTTAAATTGAGGGGGGATAGATATAAGACAGATGTCAAAGGTAGGTTCTTTACTCAGAGAGTAGTAAGGGTGTGGAATGCCCTGCCTGCAACAGTAGTGGACTCGCCAACACTAAGGGCATTTAAATGGTAATTGGATAGACATATGGACGATAAGGGAATAGTGTAGATGGGCTTTAGAGTGGTTTCACAGGTCGGCGCAACATCGAGGGCCGAAGTGCCTGTACTGCGCTGTAATGTTCTATGTTCTGTGTTCTTTTTATAATTTTTAATGGGAGCCCCTCTCACCCTCACACTCCCTCACCCTCAAACTCCCTCACACTCACCCTCACACTCCCTCACACTCACTCACCCTCACACTCACTCACCCTCGCACTCCCTCACACTCACTCACCCTCACACTCCCTCACACTCACTCACCCTCACACTGCCTCACACTCACTCACCCTCACACTCACTCACCCACACCCTCCCTCACCCTCACTCACTCACACCCTCCCCCTCACACTCACCCTCACTCACTCACACCTTTCCCCTCCCCTCGCACTCATTCACCCACAACCTCACCCTCACGCTCACTCACCCTCACTCACTCACACCCTCCCCCTCACACTGACCCTCACTCACTCACACCTTCCCCCTCCCCCTCACACTCACTCACCCACAACCTCCCCTCCCTCACCCACACCCTCCCACTCACACTCTCACCCACACCCTCACCCTCACACTCACTCACCCTCACACTCACTCCCCCTCCCCCTCCCCCTCACCCTCACTCACCCACACCCTCCACCTCCCCCTCACACTCACTCACTCACACCCTCCCCCTCACACTCACTCACCCACACTCTCACCCTCACACTCACTCACCCTCACTCATACCCTCCCCCTCACACTCACCCTCACTCACTCACACCCTCCCCCTCCCCCTCACACTCACTCACCCACACCTCACCCTCACACTCACTCCCCTTCACTCACTCACATCCTCCCCCTCACACTCACCCTCACTCACTCACACCCTCCCCCTCACACTCACTCACCCACAACCTTCCCCTCCCTCACACTCACTCACCCACATCCTCCCCCTCACACTCACTCACTCACACCCTCCCCCTCACACTCACTCACTCACTCCCTCCCCCTCACACCCACACCCTCACACTCACTCCCCCTGCCCTCACCCTCACACTCACTCACCCACACGCTCCCCCTCCCCCTCACACTCACTCACTCACACCCTCCCCCTCACACTCACTCACCCACACCCTCACCCTCACAGTCACCCTCACTCACTCACACCCTCCCCCTCACACTCACCCTCACTCACTCACACCCTCCCCCTCCCCCTCACACTCACTCACCCACACCTCACCCTCACACTCACTCCCCTTCACTCACTCACATCCTCCCCCCACACTCACCCTCACTCACTCACACCCTCCCCCTCACACTCCCCCTCACTCACTCACACCCTCCCCCTCACACTCACCCTCACTCACTCACCCCCTCCCCCTCACACTCACTCACCCACAACCTCCCCCTCCCTCACACTCACTAACCCACATCCTCCCCCTCACACTCACTCACTCACACCCTCCCCCTCACACTCACTCACACACCCTCCCCCTCACACTCACTCACCCACACCCTCACCCTCACACTCACTCCCCCTCACCCTCACTCACCCACACCCTCCCCCTCCCCCTCACACTCACCCTCACTCACTCACACCCTCCCCCTCACACTCACACTCACTCACCCACAACGTCACTCTCCCTCACACTCACTCACCCACAACCTCACCCTCCCTCACACTCACTCACCCACACCCTCAAACTCACTCACCCTCACTCACTCACACCCTCCCCCTCACACTCACCCTCACTCACTCACCCCCTCCCCCACCCCCTCACACTCACTCACCCACAACCTCCCCCTCACACTCACTCACCCTCACTCACTCACACCCTCCCCTCCCCCTCATCCTCACTCACTCACACCCTCCCCCTCCCCCTCACACTCGCTCACCCACAACATCACTCTTCCTCACACTCACTCACCCACACCCTCCCCTCCCCTCACACTCACTCACCCACACACTCCCCCTCCCCTCACACTCACTCACCCACACCCTCATCCTCCCCCTCACACTCACTCACGTGCACCCTCCCCCTCCCTCACACGCACTCACTCACACCCTCACCCTCTCCCTCACACTCACTCACCCACACCCTCCCCCTCCCCCTCACACTCACTCACCCACACCCTCCCCCTCACATTCACTCACGCACACCCTCACCCTCCCTCACACTCACTCGCAGACACCCTCACGTTCCCCCTCACACTCACTCACCCTCACCCTCCCCCTCACTCACCCACACCCTCCCCCTCACTCGCCCACACCCTCACCCTCCCTCACACCCTCCCCCTGCCCCTCACACACACTCACCCACACCCTCACCCTCCCTCACACTCACTCACTCACATCCGACCCTCACCCACACACTCACTCACCCACACCCTCCCTCTCCCTCACCCTCACACTCACTCACCCTCACACTCACTCACCCACACCATCAACCTCCCTCACCCACACCCTCACATTCCTCTCCCACACTCTCCCTCACCCACCCCCTCCCTCACCCACACCCGCTCCCTCCCCCTCACTCACCCCCACCCTCACTAACCCACACACTCACCCTCCTTCACCCTCACTCACCCACACCCTCACTCACCCATACCATCACCCTCCCTCAGCCACCCTCACCCTCACTCTCCCTCTTCCTCACATTCCCTCCCCCTCCCCCTCCCCACCCTCATCTCACCCTCCCTCACCCCATCCTTACCCTCACTCACCCACACCCTCACCCTCCCTCATCTCACCCTCCCTCACCCCACCCTTATCCTCACTCACCCACACCCTCACCCTCCCTCATCTCACCCTCCCTCACCCCACCCTTATCCTCACTCACCCACACCCTCACCCTCCCTCACCCACACCCTCACCCTCCCTCGCCATCAAAATCCCTCATGTTATGGGCGAGGCCTTTTCAGAACCCGAAAATGTATCATGGAGTTCAACCAACCTCTCCCTTTAATGTATTTGTTGCTTTTCCTAGCACACGGCTTGTTCCCTGGGTGTGATATTACAATTATGGACATGTGGGTTTTTAAACACAAAACACTGTTTATTCCATGAACTCAACTTAACATCTTAAATAAACATTGGATCTCTTAACACCCCTTACTTCAAAGATAACTCAGAAAATATTGCAACAGTAAATAACTCCTGAAAATGTTCCTTCAAACTTCGAAGAGACTTAACACCTTTAAACAAAATCACATCAGGTTAAAGGCTTTACTATTATGAGTTTAAATCACCCAAATGATCCAGAGATAGTCTTTCATGGCAGAGATCCAGCTCACTGCAAACACAGACACTCCCCAAGCTCTTTTCAAACTGAAACTAAAAACCTGCAAAATGGCTGACCTGCGCTCAGCCCCACCCACTCTCTGACATCACTGTTTTCTTAAAGGTACATTGCTTAAACATCCATGTCTTAAAGGTACTCTCAGATGACACCCACATCCTCACCTTCACTCACCCACACCCTGACTCTCCCTCACCCACACCCTCACCCCCCTTCTTTGCAGGGGTGGAAGATAAGTACGAGCGCTGCGCAGGGGGTCCGGCTTGCTATGTGCACATGTTCCAGTCTTGCTTGTGGGGTTCTGGGTCTCCTTATTTAGCCCATGTTGGCGATTTTCTGAAAGTTGAACGAGAGCCCTGACCTTTCGTGTCCATATTTGGGGTGTCAGACTCGCCGGAGCTGCAGAAAGGGGCAGGGGCCGATGTCGTGACATTCGCCCTGCTGATTGCCCGGAGGCAAGTACTGCTGGGGTGGGGGTCGTCGTCTCCACCCCATGCCTCAGTGTGGCTGGGAGACCTGATGGAGTTCCTATACCTCGAGAAAGCGGGACGTCCCATACATGTAGAGCTCAGGGCCGGAGCCCAGCGAGGCAGACACCCTCCTCTTGACATCAGTGCACTGACCCAGGAGCAGATTCATTATGAAAATCGACGGAGTGTTCTCTCCAGAAGCGACAGCAGGGATCAGGTCACATGCCTGGTACACTGACCTCATGTGATCTGGGTACAAGATACATTCCTCTATTTTGTAGCCGCCAGCTGTGCTGGTTTGAGCAGCAGGATCTCTGGTGAACAACCCATTAAGAAGAAGCTAAAATCAGGTACAAAGCAGCATAAAGAATTGGCCGGCGTGGGGGGTGGCGAAGGTCGGCCGGCGTGGGTTGCGAAGGTCGGCCGGCGTGGGTCGCGAAGGGCGGCCGGCGTGGGTCGCGAAGGTCGGCCGGCGAAGGTCGGTCGGTGTGGGTTGTGAAGGTCGGACGGTGTGGGTTGTGAAGGTCGGTCGGTGTGGGTCACGATGGTCGGTCGGTGTGGGTTGCGATGGTCGGTCGGTGTGGGTTGTGAAGGTCGGTCGGTGTGGGTTACGATGGTCGGTCGGTGTGGGTTGTGAAGGTTGGTCGGTGTGGGTTACGAAGGTCGGTCGGTGTGGGATGCGAATGTCGGTCGGTGTGGGCTGTGAAGGTCGGTCGGTGTGGGTTGTGAAGGTCGGTCGGTGTGGGTTACAATGGTCGGTCGGTGTGGGTTGTGAAGGTCGGTCGGTGTGGGTTACAATGGTCGGTCGGTGTGGGATGCGAATGTCGGTCGGTGTGGGCTGTGAAGGTCGGTCGGTGTGGGTTGTGAAGGTCGGTCGGTGTGGGTTACAAAGGTCGGTCGGTGTGGGTTGTGAAGGTCGGTCGGTGTGGGTTACAATGGTCGGTCGGTGTGGGTTACGAAGGTCGGTCGGTGTGTGTTGCGATGGTCGGTCGGTGTGGGTTACTATGGTCGGTCGGTGTGGGTTGTGATGGTCGGTCGGTGTGTGTTGCGATGGTCGGTCGGTGTGGGTTGCGAAGGTCGGTCGGTGTGTGTTGTGAAGGTCGGTCGGTGTGTGTTGCGATGGTCGGTCGGTGTGGGTTATGATGGTCGGTCGGTGTGGGTTCCGAAGGTCGGTCGGTGTGTGTTGTGAAGGTCGGTCGGTGTGTGTTGCGATGGTCGGTCAGTGTGGGTTACGATGGTCGGTCGGTGTGTGTTGCGGTGGTCGGTCGGTGTGGGTTGTGAAGGTCGGTCGGTGTGGGTTGTGAAGGTCGGGCGGTGTGGGTTGTGGAGGTCGGTCGATGTGGGTTGTGAAGGTCGGTCGGTGTGGGTTGTGAAGGTCGGTCGGTGTGGGCTGTGAAGGTCGGTCGGTGTGGGTTGCGAAGGTCGGGCGGTGTGGGTTGCGAAGGTCGGTCGGTGTGGGTTGTGAAGGTCGGTCGGTGTGGGTTGCGATGGTCGGTCGGTGTGGTTGCGGTGGTCGGTCGGTGTGGGTTGTGAAGGTCCGTCGGTGTGGGTTGTGAAGGTCGGTCGGGGTGGGTTGCGATGGTCGGTCGGTGTGGGTTGTGAAGGTCCGTCGGTGTGGGTTGTGGAGGTCGGTCGGTGTGGGTTGTGAAGGTCGGTCGGTGTGGGCTGTGAAGGTCGGTCGGTGTGGGTTGCGATGGTCGGTCGGTGTGGGTTGTGGAGGTCGGTCGATGTGGGTTGTGAAGGTCCGTCGGTGTGGGTTGCGATGGTCGGTCGGTGTGGGTTGTGAAGATCGGTCGGTGTGGGTTGCGATGGTCGGTCGGTGTGGGTTGTGAAGGTCGGTCGGTGTGGGTTGTGAAGGTCGGTCAGTGTGGGTTGTGAAGGTCGGGCGGTGTGGGTTGCGATGGTCGGTCGGTGTGGGTTGTGAAGGTCGGTCGGTGTGGGTTGTGAAGGTCCGTCGGTGTGGGTTGCGATGGTCGGTCGGTGTGGGTTGTGAAGGTCGGTCGGTGTGGGTTGTGAAGGTCGGTCAGTGTGGGTTGTGAAGGTCGGGCGGTGTGGGTTGCGATGGTTAGTCGGTGTGGGTTGTGAAGGTCGGTCGGTGTGGGTTGTGAAGGTCGGTCGGTGTGGGTTGTGAAGGTCGGTCAGTGTGGGTTGTGAAGGTCGGGCGGTGTGGGTTGCGATGGTTAGTCGGTGTGGGTTGTGAAGGTCGGTCGGTGTGGGTTGAGAAGGTCGTTCGGTGTGGGTTACGATGGTCGGTCGGTGAGGGTTGAGAAGGTCGGTCGGTGTGGGTTACGATGGTCGGTCGTTGTGGGTTGTGAAGGTCGGTCGGTGTGGGTCACGATGGTCTGTCGGTGTGGGTCGTGAAGGTCGGTCGGTGTGGGCTGTGAAGGTCGGTCGGTGTGGGTTACAATGGTCGGTCGGTGTGGGTTACGAAGGTCGGTCGGTGTGTGTTGCGATGGTCGGTCGGTGTGGGTTACGATGGTCGGTCGGTGTGGGTTGTGATGGTCGGTCGGTGTGTGTTGCGATGGTCGGTCGGTGTGGGTTGCGAAGGTCGGTCGGTGTGTGTTGTGAAGGTCGGTCGGTGTGTGTTGCGATGGTCGGTCGGTGTGGGTTGTGAAGGTCGGTCGGTGTGGGTTACGATGGTCGGTCGGTGTGGGTTCCGAAGGTCGGTCGGTGTGTGTTGTGAAGGTCGGTCGGTGTGTGTTGCGATGGTCGGTCAGTGTGGGTTACGATGGTCGGTCGGTGTGTGTTGCGGTGGTCCGTCGGTGTGGGTTGTGAAGGTCGGGCGGTGTGGGTTGTGGAGGTCGGTCGGTGTGGGCTGTGAAGGTCGGTCGGTGTGGGCTGTGAAGGTCGGTCGGTGTGGGTTGCGATGGTCGGTCGGTGTGGGTTGTGAAGGTCCGTCGGTGTGGGTTGTGAAGGTCGGTCGCTTTGGTTGCCATGGTCGGTCGGTGTGGGTTGTGAAGGTCGGTCGGTGTGGGTTGTGAAGGTCGGTCGGTGTGGGTTGCGATGGTCGGTCGGTGTGGTTGCGATGGTCGGTCGGTGTGGGTTGTGAAGGTCCGTCGGTGTGGGTTGTGGAGGTCGGTCGGTGTGGGTTGTGAAGGTCGGTCGGTGTGGGCTGTGAAGGTCGGTCGGTGTGGGTTGCGATGGTCGGTCGGTGTGGGTTGTGGAGGTCGGTCGATGTGGGTTGTGAAGGTCCGTCGGTGTGGGTTGCGATGGTCGGTCGGTGTGGGTTCTGAAGGTCGGTCGGTGTGGGCTGTGAAGGTCGGTCGGTGTGGGCTGTGAAGGTCGGTCGGTGTGGGTTGCGATGGTCGGTCGGTGTGGGTTGTGGAGGTCGGTCGATGTGGGTTGTGAAGATCGGTCGGTGTGGGTTGTGAAGGTCCGTCGGTGTGGCTTGCGATGGTCGGTCGGTGTGTGTTGTGAAGGTCGGTCGGTGTGGGTTGTGAAGGTCCGTCGGTGTGGGTTGCGATGGTCGGTCGGTGTGGGTTGTGAAGATCGGTCGGTGTGGGTTGTGAAGGTCGGTCGGTGTGGGTTGTGAAGGTCGGTCAGTGTGTGGGTTGTGAAGGTCGGGCGGTGTGGGTTGCGATGGTTAGTCGGTGTGGGTTGTGAAGGTCGGTCGGTGTGGGTTGAGAAGGTCGTTCGGTGTGGGTTACGATGGTCGGTCGGTGAGGGTTGAGAAGGTCGGTCGATGTGGGTTACGATGGTCGGTCGGTGTGGGTTGTGAAGGTCGGTCAGTGTGGGTTGTGAAGGTCGGTCGGTGTGGGTTACGATGGTCGGTCGTTGTGGGTTGTGAAGGTCGGTCGGTGTGGGTCACGATGGTCTGTCGGTGTGGGTCGTGAAGGTCGGTCGGTGTGGGCTGTGAAGGTCGGTCGGTGTGGGTTACAATGGTCGGTCGGTGTGGGTTACGAAGGTCGGTCGGTGTGTGTTGCGATGGTCGGTCGGTGTGGGTTACGATGGTCGGTCGGTGTGGGTTGCGATGGTCGGTCGGTGTGTGTTGTGATGGTCGGTCGGTGTGTGTTGCGATGGTCGGTCGGTGTGGGTTACGATGGTCGGTCGGTGTGGGTTCCGAAGGTCGGTCGGTGTGTGTTGTGAAGGTCGGTCGGTGTGTGTTGCGATGGTCGGTCAGTGTGGGTTACGATGGTCGGTCGGTATGTGTTGCGGTGGTCCGTCGGTGTGGGTTGTGGAGGTCGGTCGGTGTGGGCTGTGAAGGTCGGTCGGTGTGGGCTGTGAAGGTCGGTCGGTGTGGGTTGCGATGGTCGGTCGGTGTGGGTTGTGGAGGTCGGTCGATGTGGGTTGTGAAGGTCGGTCGGTGTGGGTTGTGAAGGTCGGTCGGTGTGGGTTGTGAAGGTCGGTCGGTGTGGGTTGTGAAGGTCGGTCGGTGTGGGTTGTGAAGGTCGGTCGGTGTGGGTTGCGATGGTTAGTCGGTGTGGGTTGTGAAGGTCGGTCAGTGTGGGTTGTGAAGGTCGGTCAGTGTGGGTTGTGAAGGTCGGTCGGTGTGGGTTGTGAAGGTTGGTTGGTGTGGATTGCGAAGTTCGGTGGGTGTGGATTGCGAAGGTCGGTCAGTGTGGGTTGTGAAGGTCGGTCGGTGTGGGTTGTGAAGGTCGGTCGGTGTGGGTTGTGAAGGTCGGTCGGTGTGGGTTGCGATGGTCGGTCGGTGTGGGTTGTGAAGGTCGGTCGATGTGGGTTGTGGAGGTCGGTCGATGTGGGTTGTGGAGGTCGGTCGGTGTGGGTTGTGAAGGTCAGTTGGTGTGGGTTGCGATGGTCGGTCGGTGTGGGTTGCGATGGTCGGTCGGTGTGGGATGTGAAGGTTGGCCGGTGTGGTTGCGAAGGTCGGTCGGTGTGGGTTGCGAAGGTCGGTCTGTGTGGGTTGCGATGGTCGGTCGGTGTGGGTTGCGAAGGTTGGTCGGTGTGGGCTGTGAAGGTCCGTCGGTGTGGGTTGCGAAGTTCGGTCAGTGGGGGTTACGATGGTCGGTCGGTGTGGGTTGTGAAGGTCGGTCGGTGTGGGTTGCGATGGTCGGTCGGTGTGGGTTGTGAAGGTCGGTCGGTGTGGGTTGCGAAGGTCGGTCGGTGGGGGTTACGATGGTCGGTTGGTGTGGGCTGTGAAGGTCGGTCGGTGTGGGCTGTGAAGGTCGGTCGGTGGGGGTTACGATGGTCGGTTGGTGTGGGCTGTGAAGGTCGGTCGGTGTGGGTTGCGAAGGTCGGTCGGTGTGGGTTGTGAAGGTCGGTCGGTGTGGGTTGCGAAGGTCGGTCGGTGTGGGTTGTGAAGGTCGGTCGGTGTGGGTTGTGAAGGTCGGTCGGTGTGGGTTGTGAAGGTCGGTCGGTGTGGGTTGTGATGGTCCGTCGGTGTGGGTTGCGATGGTCGGTCGGTGTGGGTTGTGAAGGTCGGTGGTGTGGGTTGTGAAGGTCGGTCGGTGTGGGTTGTGATGGTCGGTCGGTGTGGTTTGTGAAGGTTGGTCGGTGTGGGCTGTGAAGGTCGGGCGGTGTGGGTTGTGAAGGTCGGTGGGTGTGGGTTGTGAAGGTCGGTCGGTGTGGGTTGTGAAGGTCGGGCGGTGTGGGTTCTGAAGGTCGGTCGGTGTGGGTTGCGATGGTCGGTCGGTGTGGCTTGCGAAGGTCGGTCGGTGTGGGTTGTGAAGGTCAGTCGGTGTGGCTTGTGAAGGTCGGTCGGTGTGGGTTGTGAAGGTCGGTCGGTGTGGGTTGAGAAGGTCGTTCGGTGTGGGTTACGATGGTCGGTCGGTGTGGGTTGAGAAGGTCGGTCGATGTGGGTTACGATGGTCGGTCGGTGTGGGTTGTGAAGGTCGGTCAGTGTGGGTTGTGAAGGTCGGTCGGTGTGGGTTGCGATGGTCGGTCGTTGTGGGTTGTGAAGGTCGGTCGGTGTGGTTGAGTAGGTCAGTCGGTGTGGGTTGCGATGGTCGGTCTGTGTGGGTTGCGATGGTCGGTCTGTGTGGGTTGTGAAGGACGGTGGGTGTGGTTGCGTAGGTCAGTCGGTGTGGGTTACGATGGTCAGTCGGTGTGGGTTGCGAAGGTCGGTCGGTGTGAGTTGAAAAGGTCGGTCGGTGTGGTTGCGATGGTCAGTCGGTGTGGGTTGTGAAGGTCGGTCGGTGTGGGTTGTGAAGGTCGGTCGGTGTGGGTTGTGAAGCTCGATCGGTGTGGGTTGCGAAGGTCGGTCGGTGTGGGTTGAAAAGGTCGGTCGGTGTGGTTGCGATGGTCAGTCGGTGTGGGTTGTGAAGGTCGGTTGGTGTGGGTTGTGAAGGTCGGTCGGTGTGGGTTGTGAAGGTCGGTCGGTGTGGGTTGTGAAGGTCGGTCGGTGTGGGTTGTGAAGGTCGGTTGGTGTGGGTTGTGAAGGTCGGTCGGTGTGGGTTGTGAAGGTCGGTCGGTGTGGGTTGTGAAGGTCGATCGGTGTGGGTTGTGAAGGTCGGTCGGTGTGGGTTGCGAAGGTCGGGCGGTGTGGGTTGTGAAGGTCGGTCGATGTGGGTTGTGAAGGTTGGTCGGTGTGGGTCGTGAAGGTCGGTCGGTGTGGGTTGCGAAGGTCGGTCGGTGTGGGTTGCGAAAGTCGGTTGGTGTGGGTTGTGAAGGTCGGTCGGTGTGGGTTGCGATGGTCGGTCGGTGTGGGATGTGAAGGTCGGTCGGTGTGGGTTGAGAAGGTAGGTCGGTGTGGGTTGTGAAGGTCAGTGGGTGTGGGTTGTGATGGTCGGTCGGTGTGGGCTGTGAAGGCCAGTGGGTGTGGGTTGTGATGGTCGGTCGGTGTGGCTTGTGAAGGTCGGTCGGTGTGGGTTGTGAAGGTCGGTCGGTGTGGGTTGCGATGGTCGGTCGGTGTGGGTTGTGAAGGTCGGTCGGTGTGTGTTGTGAAGGTCGGTCGGTGTGGGTTGTGAAGGTCGGTCGGTGTGGGTTGTGGAGGTCGGTTGGTGTGGGTTGCGATGGTCGGTCGGTGTGGGTTGCGATGGTCGGTCGGTGTGGGATGTGAAGGTTGGCCGGTGTGGTTGCGAAGGTCGGTCGGTGTGGGTTGCGAAGGTCGGTCTGTGTGGGTTGTGAAGGTCGGTCGGTGTGGGTTGCGATGGTCGGTCGGTGTGGGTTGCGAAGGTTGGTCGGTGTGGGCTGTGAAGGTCCGTCGGTGTGGGTTGCGAAGTTCGGTCGGTGGGGGTTACGATGGTCGGTCGGTGTGGGTTGTGAAGGTCGGTCGGTGTGGGTTGCGATTGTCGGTCGGTGTGGGTTGCGAAGGTCGGTCGGTGGGGGTTACGATGGTCGGTTGGTGTGGGCTGTGAAGGTCGGTCGGTGTGGGCTGTGAAGGTCGGTCGGTGGGGGTTACGATGGTCGGTTGGTGTGGGCTGTGAAGGTCGGTCGGTGTGGGTTGCGAAGGTCGGTCGGTGTGGGTTGTGAAGGTCGGTCGGTGTGGGTTGCGAAGGTCGGTCGGTGTGGGTTGTGAAGGTCGGTCGGTGTGGGTTGTGAAGGTCGGTCGGTGTGGGTTGTGAAGGTCGGTCGGTGAGGGTTGTGATGGTCCGTCGGTGTGGGTTGCGATGGTCGGTCGGTGTGGGTTGTGAAGGTCGGTGGTGTGGGTTGTGAAGGTCGGTCGGTGTGGGTTGTGATGGTCGGTCGGTGTGGGTTGTGAAGGTCGGTCGGTGTGGGCTGTGAAGGTCGGGCGGTGTGGGTTGTGAAGGTCGGTCGGTGTGGGTTGTGAAGGTCGGTCGGTGTGGGCTGTGAAGGTCGGGCGGTGTGGGTTGTGAAGGTCGGTCGGTGTGGGTTGCGATGGTCGGTCGGTGTGGCTTGCGAAGGTCGGTCGGTGTGGGTTGTGAAGGACGGTCGGTGTGGGTTGTGAAGGTCGGTGGGTGTGGGTTGTGAAGGTCGGTGGGTGTGGGTTGTGAAGGTCGGTCGGTGTGGGTTGTGAAGGTCGGTCGGTGTGGGTTGAGAAGGTCGTTCGGTGTGGGTTACGATGGTCGGTCGGTGTGGGTTGTGAAGGTCGGTCAGTGTGGGTTGTGAAGGTCGGTCGGTGTGGGTTGTGAAGGTCGGTCGATGTGGGTTAAGATGGTCGGTCGGTGTGGGTTGTGAAGGTCGGTCAGTGTGGGTTGTGAAGGTCGGTCGGTGTGGGTTACGATGGTCGGTCGTTGTGGGTTGTGAAGGTCGGTCGGTGTGGGTTGTGATGGTCGGTCTGTGTGGGTTGCGATGGTCGGTCTGTGTGGGTTGTGAAGGACGGTGGGTGTGGTTGCGTAGGTCAGTCGGTGTGGGTTACGATGGTCAGTCGGTGTGGGTTGCGAAGGTCGGTCGGTGTGGGTTGAAAAGGTCGGTCGGTGTGTGTTGTGAAGGTCGGTCGGTGTGGTTGCGATGGTCAGTCGGTGTGGGTTGTGAAGGTCGGTCGGTGTGGGTTGTGAAGGTCGGTCGGTGTGGGTTGTGAAGGTCGATCGGTGTGGGTTGCGAAGGTCGGTCGGTGTGGGTTGAAAAGGTCGGTCGGTGTGGTTGCGATGGTCAGTCGGTGTGGGTTGTGAAGGTCGGTCGGTGTGGGCTGTGAAGGTCGGTCGGTGTGGGTTGTGAAGGTCGGTCGGTGTGGGCTGTGAAGGTCGGTCGGTGTGGGTTGTGAAGGTCGGTCGGTGTGGTTGCGATGGTCAGTCGGTGTGGGTTGTGAAGGTCGGTCGGTGTGGGCTGTGAAGGTCGGTCGGTGTGGGTTGTGAAGGTCGGTCGGTGTGGGCTGTGAAGGTCGGTCGGTGTGGGTTGTGAAGGTCGGTCGGTGTGGGTTGTGAAGGTCGGTCGGTGTGGGTTGTGATGGTCGGTCGGTGTGGATTGTGAAGGTCGATCGGTGTGGGTTGTGAAGGTCGGTCGGTGTGGGTTGTGAAGGTCGGTCGGTGTGGGTTGCGAAGGTCGGGCGGTGTGGGTTGTGAAGGTCGGTCGGTGTGGGTTGCGATGGTCGGTCGGTGTGGGTTGTGAAGGTCGGGCGGTGTGGGTTGTGAAGGTCGGTCGATGTGGGTTGTGAAGTCGGTCGATGTGGGTTGTGAAGGTCGGTCGGTGTGGGTTGTGAAGGTCGGTCGATGTGGGTTGTGAAGGTTGGTTGGTGTGGGTCGTGAAGGTCGGTCGGTGTGGGTTGTGAAGGTCGGTCGGTGTGGGTTGCGATGGTCGGTGGGTGTGGATTGCGAAGTTCGGTGGGTGTGGATTGCGAAGTTCGGTGGGTGTGGATTGCGAAGGTCGGTCGGTGTGGGCTGTGAAGGTCGGTCGGTGTGGGTTGCGAAGGTCGGTCGGTGTGGGTTGCGAAAGTCGGTTGGTGTGGGTTGTGAAGGTCGGTCGGTGTGGGTTGTGAAGGTCGGTCGGTGTGGGTTGTGAAGGTCGGTCGGTGGGGGTTGTGAAGGTCGGTCGGTGTGGGTTGTGAAGGTCGGTCAGTGTGGGTTGTGAAGGTCGGTCGGTGTGGGTTGTGAAGGTCGGTCGGTGTGTTTGCGATGGTCGGTCGGTTTGGGTTGTGAAGGTCGGTCGGTGTGGGTTGCGAGAGTCGGTTGGTGTGGGTTGTGAAGGTCGGTCGGTGTGGGTTGTGAAGGTCGGTTGGTGTGGGTTGTGAAGGTCGGTCGGTGTGGGTTGTGAAGGTCGGTCGGTGTGGGTTGTGAAGGTCGGTCGGTGTGTTTGCGATGGTCGGTCGGTGTGGGTTGTGAAGGTCGGTCGGTGTGGGTTGCGAGAGTCGGTTGGTGTGGGTTGTGAAGGTCGGTCGGTGTGGGTTGTGAAGGTCGGTCGGTGTGGGTTGTGAAGGTCGGTCGGTGTGGGTTGTGAAGGTCGGTCGGTGTGGGTCGTGAAGGTCGGTCGGTGTGGGTTGTGAAGGTCGGTCGGTGTGGGTTGTGGAGGTCGGTCGATGTGGGTTGTGAAGGTCGGTCGGTGTGGGTTGTGAAGGTCGGTCGGTGTGGGTTGTGATGGTCGGTCTGTGTGGGTTGTAAAGGTCGGTCGGTGGGGGTTGTGAAGGTCGGTCGGTGTGGGTTGTGAAGGTCGGTCAGTGTGGGTTGTGAAGGTCGGTCAGTGTGGGTTGTGAAGGTCGGTCAGTGTGGGTTGTGAAGGTCGGTCGGTGTGGGTTGTGAAGGTCGGTCTGTGTGGGTTGTAAAGGTCGGTCGGTGTGGGTTGTGAAGGTCGATCGGTGTGGGTTGTGAAGGTCGGTCGGTGTGCTTTGTGATGGTCGGTCGGTGTGGGTTGCGATGGTCGGTCGGTGTGGGTTTTGAAGGTCGGTCGGTGTGTGTTGTGAAGGTCGGTCGGTGTGGGTTGTGAAGGTCGGTCGGTGTGGGTTGCGATGGTCGGTCGGTGTGGGTTGTGAAGGTCGGTCTGTGTGGGTCACGATGGTCGGTCGGTGTGTGTTGTGAAGGTCGGTCAGTGTGGGTTGCGAAGGTCGGTCGGTGTGGGTTGTGAAGGTCGGTCGGTGTGTTTGCGATGGTCGGTCGGTGTGGGTTGTGAAGGTCGGTCGGTGTGGGTTGCGAAGGTCGGTCGGTGTGTGTTGTGAAGGTCGGTCGGTGTGGGTTGCGATGGTCGGTCGGTGTGGGTTGCGATGGTCGGTCGGTGTGGGTTGTGATGGTCGGTCGGTGTGGGTTGTGATGGTCGGTCGGTGTGGCTTGTGAAGGTCGGTCGGTGTGGGTTACGATGGTCGGTCGGTGTGTGTTGTGAAGGTCGGTCAGTGTGGGTTGTGAAGGTCGGTCGGTGTGGGATGTGAAGGTCGGTCGGTGTGGGTTGTGAAGGTCGGTCGGTGTGTTTGCGATGGTCGGTCGGTGTGGGTTGTGAAGGTCGGTCGGTGTGGGTTGCGATGGTCGGTCGGTGTGGGTTGCGATGGTCGGTCGGTGTGTGTTGTGAAGGTCGGTCGGTGTGGGTTGCGATGGTCGGTCGGTGTGGGTTGCGATGGTCGGTCGGTGTGGGTTGTGAAGGTCGGTCGGTGTGGGTTGTGATGGTCGGTCGGTGTGGCTTGTGAAGGTCGGTCGGTGTGGGTTGTGAAGGTCGGTCGGTGTGGGTTGCGACGGTCGGTCGGTGTGGGTTGCGATGGTCGGTCGGTGTGGGTTGTGAAGGTCGGTGGTGTGGGTTGTGAAGGTCAGTGGGTGTGGGTTGTGAAGGTCGGTCGGTGTGGGTTGCGACGGTCGGTCGGTGTGGGTTGTGAAGGTCGGTCGGTGTGGGTTGCGATGGTCGGTCGGTGTGGGTTGTGAAGGTCGGTCGGTGTGGGTTGTGAAGGTCGGTCGGTGTGGGTTGCGACGGTCGGTCGGTGTGGGTTGTGAAGGTCGGTCGGTGTGGGTTGCGATGGTCGGTCGGTGTGGGTTGTGAAGGTCGGTCGGTGTGGGTTGTGATGGTCGGTCGGTGTGGGTTGTGAAGGTCGGTCGGTGTGTGTTGTGAAGGTCGGTCGGTGTGGGTTGCGATGGTCGGTCGGTGTGGGTTGTGAAGGTCGGTCGGTGTGGGATGTGAAGGTCGGTCGGTGTGGGTTGTGAAGGTCGGTCGGTGTGGGTTGCGATGGTCGGTCGGTGTGGGTTGTGAAGGTCGGTGGTGTGGGTTGTGAAGGTCAGTGGGTGTGGGTTGTGAATGTCAGTCGGTGTGGGTTGTGAAGGTCGGTCGGTGTTGGTTGTGAAGGTCGGTCGGTGTGGGTTGTGAAGGTCGGTCGGTGTGGGTTGTGAAGGTCGGTCGGTGTGGGTTGTGAAGGTCGGTCGGTGTGGGTTGTGAAGGTCGGTCGGTGTGGGTTGCGATGGTCGGTCGGTGTGTGTTGTGAAGGTCGGTCTGTGTGGGTTGAGAATGTCGGTCGGTGTGGGTTGAGAAGGTCGGTCGGTGTGGGTTGTGAAGGTCGGTCGGTGTGGGATGTGCAGGTCGGTCGGTGTGAGTTGTGAAGGTCGGTCGGTGTGGGCTGTGAAGGTCGGTCGGTGTGGGCTGTGAAGGTCGGTCGGTGTGGGTTGCGATGGTCGGTCGGTGTGGGTTGTGGAGGTCGGTCGATGTGGGTTGTGAAGGTCCGTCGGTGTGGGTTGCGATGGTCGGTCGGTGTGGGTTGTGAAGATCGGTCGGTGTGGGTTGTGAAGGTCGGTCGGTGTGGGTTGTGAAGGTCGGTCAGTGTGGGTTGTGAAGGTCGGGCGGTGTGGGTTGCGATGGTTAGTCGGTGTGGGTTGTGAAGGTCGGTCGGTGTGGGTTGAGAAGGTCGTTCGGTGTGGGTTACGATGGTCGGTCGGTGAGGGTTGAGAAGGTCGGTCGATGTGGGTTACGATGGTCGGTCGGTGTGGGTTGTGAAGGTCGGTCAGTGTGGGTTGTGAAGGTCGGTCGGTGTGGGTTGTGAAGGTCGGTCGGTGTGGGTTGCGATGGTCGGTCGGTGTGGGTTGCGAAGGTCGGTCGGTGTGTGTTGTGAAGGTCGGTCGGTGTGGGTTGCGATGGTCGGTCGGTGTGGGTTGCGATGGTCGGTCGGTGTGGGTTGTGAAGGTCGGTCGGTGTGGGTTGTGATGGTCGGTCGGTGTGGCTTGTGAAGGTCGGTTGGTGTGGGTTACGATGGTCGGTCGGTGTGTGTTGTGAAGGTCGGTCAGTGTGGGTTGTGAAGGTCGGTCGGTGTGGGATGTGAAGGTCGGTCGGTGTGGGTTGTGAAGGTCGGTCGGTGTGTTTGCGATGGTCGGTCGGTGTGGGTTGTGAAGGTCGGTCGGTGTGGGTTGCGATGGTCGGTCGGTGTGGGTTGCGAAGGTCGGTCGGTGTGTGTTGTGAAGGTCGGTCGGTGTGGGTTGCGATGGTCGGTCGGTGTGGGTTGCGATGGTCGGTCGGTGTGGGTTGTGAAGGTCGGTCGGTGTTGGTTGTGATGGTCGGTCGGTGTGGCTTGTGAAGGTCGGTCGGTGTGGGTTGTGAAGATCGGTCGGTGTGGGTTGCGACGGTCGGTCGGTGTGGGTTGTGAAGGTCGGTCGGTGTGGGTTGCGATGGTCGGTCGGTGTGGGTTGTGAAGGTCGGTCGGTGTGGGTTGTGATGGTCGGTCGGTGTGTGTTGTGAAGGTCGGTCGGTGTGGGTTGCGATGGTCGGTCAGTGTGGGTTGTGAAGGTCGGTCTGTGTGGGTTGTGAAGGTCGGTCGGTGTGGGATGTGAAGGTCGGTCGGTGTGGGTTGTGAAGGTCGGTCGGTGTGGGTTGCGATGGTCGGTCGGTGTGGGTTGTGAAGGTCGGTGGTGTGGGTTGTGAAGGTCAGTGGGTGTGGGTTGTGAATGTCAGTCGGTGTGGGTTGTGAAGGTCGGTCGGTGTTGGTTGTGAAGGTCGGTCGGTGTGGGTTGTGAAGGTCGGTCGGTGTGGGTTGTGAAGGTCGGTCGGTGTGGGATGTGAAGGTCGGTGGGTGTGGGTTGTGATGGTCGGTCGGTGTGGGTTGTGAAGGTCGGTCGGTGTGGGTTGTGAAGGTCGGTCGGTGTGGGTTGTGAAGGTCGGTCGGTGTGGGTTGCGATGGTCGGTCGGTGTGGGATGTGAAGGTCGGTCGGTGTTGGTTGTGATGGTCGGTCGGTGTGGCTTGTGAAGGTCGGTCGGTGTGGGTTGTGAAGGTCGGTCGGTGTGGGTTGCGACGGTCGGTCGGTGTGGGTTGTGAAGGTCGGTCGGTGTGGGTTGCGATGGTCGGTCGGTGTGGGTTGTGAAGGTCGGTCGGTGTGGGTTGTGATGGTCGGTCGGTGTGTGTTGTGAAGGTCGGTCGGTGTGGGTTGCGATGGTCGGTCAGTGTGGGTTGTGAAGGTCGGTCTGTGTGGGTTGTGAAGGTCGGTCGGTGTGGGATGTGAAGGTCGGTCGGTGTGGGTTGTGAAGGTCGGTCGGTGTGGGTTGCGATGGTCGGTCGGTGTGGGTTGTGAAGGTCGGTGGTGTGGGTTGTGAAGGTCAGTGGGTGTGGGTTGTGAATGTCAGTCGGTGTGGGTTGTGAAGGTCGGTCGGTGTTGGTTGTGAAGGTCGGTCGGTGTGGGTTGTGAAGGTCGGTCGGTGTGGGTTGTGAAGGTCGGTCGGTGTGGGATGTGAAGGTCGGTGGGTGTGGGTTGTGATGGTCGGTCGGTGTGGGTTGTGAAGGTCGGTCGGTGTGGGTTGTGAAGGTCGGTCGGTGTGGGTTGTGAAGGTCGGTCGGTGTGGGTTGCGATGGTCGGTCGGTGTGGGATGTGAAGGTCGGTCGGTGTGGGTTGTGAAGGTCGGTCGGTGTGGGTTGAGAAGGTTGGTCGGTGTGGGTTACGAAGGTCGGTCGGTGTGGGATGCGAATGTCGGTCGGTGTGGGCTGTGAAGGTCGGTCGGTGTGGGTTGTGAAGGTCGGTCGGTGTGGGTTACAATGGTCGGTCGGTGTGGGTTGTGAAGGTCGGTCGGTGTGGGTTACAATGGTCGGTCGGTGTGGGATGCGAATGTCGGTCGGTGTGGGCTGTGAAGGTCGGTCGGTGTGGGTTGTGAAGGTCGGTCGGTGTGGGTTACAAAGGTCGGTCGGTGTGGGTTGTGAAGGTCGGTCGGTGTGGGTTACAATGGTCGGTCGGTGTGGGTTACGAAGGTCGGTCGGTGTGTGTTGCGATGGTCGGTCGGTGTGGGTTACTATGGTCGGTCGGTGTGGGTTGTGATGGTCGGTCGGTGTGTGTTGCGATGGTCGGTCGGTGTGGGTTGCGAAGGTCGGTCGGTGTGTGTTGTGAAGGTCGGTCGGTGTGTGTTGCGATGGTCGGTCGGTGTGGGTTATGATGGTCGGTCGGTGTGGGTTCCGAAGGTCGGTCGGTGTGTGTTGTGAAGGTCGGTCGGTGTGTGTTGCGATGGTCGGTCAGTGTGGGTTACGATGGTCGGTCGGTGTGTGTTGCGGTGGTCGGTCGGTGTGGGTTGTGAAGGTCGGTCGGTGTGGGTTGTGAAGGTCGGGCGGTGTGGGTTGTGGAGGTCGGTCGATGTGGGTTGTGAAGGTCGGTCGGTGTGTGTTGTGAAGGTCGGTCGGTGTGGGTTGCGATGGTCGGTCGGTGTGGGTTGCGATGGTCGGTCGGTGTGGGTTGTGAAGGTCGGTCGGTGTTGGTTGTGATGGTCGGTCGGTGTGGCTTGTGAAGGTCGGTCGGTGTGGGTTGTGAAGGTCGGTCGGTGTGGGTTGCGACGGTCGGTCGGTGTGGGTTGTGAAGGTCGGTCGGTGTGGGTTGCGATGGTCGGTCGGTGTGGGTTGTGAAGGTCGGTCGGTGTGGGTTGTGATGGTCGGTCGGTGTGTGTTGTGAAGGTCGGTCGGTGTGGGTTGCGATGGTCGGTCAGTGTGGGTTGTGAAGGTCGGTCTGTGTGGGTTGTGAAGGTCGGTCGGTGTGGGATGTGAAGGTCGGTCGGTGTGGGTTGTGAAGGTCGGTCGGTGTGGGTTGCGATGGTCGGTCGGTGTGGGTTGTGAAGGTCGGTGGTGTGGGTTGTGAAGGTCAGTGGGTGTGGGTTGTGAATGTCAGTCGGTGTGGGTTGTGAAGGTCGGTCGGTGTTGGTTGTGAAGGTCGGTCGGTGTGGGTTGTGAAGGTCGGTCGGTGTGGGTTGTGAAGGTCGGTCGGTGTGGGATGTGAAGGTCGGTGGGTGTGGGTTGTGATGGTCGGTCGGTGTGGGTTGTGAAGGTCGGTCGGTGTGGGTTGTGAAGGTCGGTCGGTGTGGGTTGTGAAGGTCGGTCGGTGTGGGTTGCGATGGTCGGTCGGTGTGGGATGTGAAGGTCGGTCGGTGTGGGTTGTGAAGGTCGGTCGGTGTGGGTTGAGAAGGTTGGTCGGTGTGGGTTACGAAGGTCGGTCGGTGTGGGATGCGAATGTCGGTCGGTGTGGGCTGTGAAGGTCGGTCGGTGTGGGTTGTGAAGGTCGGTCGGTGTGGGTTACAATGGTCGGTCGGTGTGGGTTGTGAAGGTCGGTCGGTGTGGGTTACAATGGTCGGTCGGTGTGGGATGCGAATGTCGGTCGGTGTGGGCTGTGAAGGTCGGTCGGTGTGGGTTGTGAAGGTCGGTCGGTGTGGGTTGTGAAGGTCGGTCGGTGTGGGTTGTGAAGGTCGGTCGGTGTGGGTTACAATGGTCGGTCGGTGTGGGTTACGAAGGTCGGTCGGTGTGTGTTGCGATGGTCGGTCGGTGTGGGTTACTATGGTCGGTCGGTGTGGGTTGTGATGGTCGGTCGGTGTGTGTTGCGATGGTCGGTCGGTGTGGGTTGCGAAGGTCGGTCGGTGTGTGTTGTGAAGGTCGGTCGGTGTGTGTTGCGATGGTCGGTCGGTGTGGGTTATGATGGTCGGTCGGTGTGGGTTCCGAAGGTCGGTCGGTGTGTGTTGTGAAGGTCGGTCGGTGTGTGTTGCGATGGTCGGTCAGTGTGGGTTACGATGGTCGGTCGGTGTGTGTTGCGGTGGTCGGTCGGTGTGGGTTGTGAACGTCGGTCGGTGTGGGTTGTGAAGGTCGGGCGGTGTGGGTTGTGGAGGTCGGTCGATGTGGGTTGTGAAGGTCGGTCGGTGTGGGTTGTGAAGGTCGGTCGGTGTGGGCTGTGAAGGTCGGTCGGTGTGGGTTGCGAAGGTCGGGCGGTGTGGGTTGCGAAGGTCGGTCGGTGTGGGTTGTGAAGGTCGGTCGGTGTGGGTTGCGATGGTCGGTCGGTGTGGTTGCGGTGGTCGGTCGGTGTGGGTTGTGAAGGTCCGTCGGTGTGGGTTGTGAAGGTCGGTCGGGGTGGGTTGCGATGGTCGGTCGGTGTGGGTTGTGAAGGTCCGTCGGTGTGGGTTGTGGAGGTCGGTCGGTGTGGGTTGTGAAGGTCGGTCGGTGTGGGCTGTGAAGGTCGATCGGTGTGGGTTGCGATGGTCGGTCGGTGTGGGTTGTGGAGGTCGGTCGATGTGGGTTGTGAAGGTCCGTCGGTGTGGGTTGCGATGGTCGGTCGGAGTGGGTTGTGAAGATCGGTCGGTGTGGGTTGTGAAGGTCGGTCGGTGTGAGTTGTGAAGGTCGGTCAGTGTGGGTTGTGAAGGTCGGGCGGTGTGGGTTGCGATGGTTAGTCGGTGTGGGTTGTGAAGGTCGGTCGGTGTGGGTTGAGAAGGTCGTTCGGTGTGGGTTACGATGGTCGGTCGGTGAGGGTTGAGAAGGTCGGTCGATGTGGGTTACGATGGTCGGTCGGTGTGGGTTGTGAAGATCGGTCGGTGTGGGTTGTGAAGGTCGGTCGGTGTGGGTTGTGAAGGTCGGTCAGTGTGGGTTGTGAAGGTCGGGCGGTGTGGGTTGCGATGGTTAGTCGGTGTGGGTTGTGAAGGTCGGTCGGTGTGGGTTGAGAAGGTCGTTCGGTGTGGGTTACGATGGTCGGTCGGTGAGGGTTGAGAAGGTCGGTCGGTGTGGGTTACGATGGTCGGTCGTTGTGGGTTGTGAAGGTCGGTCGGTGTGGGTCACGATGGTCTGTCGGTGTGGGTCGTGAAGGTCGGTCGGTGTGGGCTGTGAAGGTCGGTCGGTGTGGGTTACAATGGTCGGTCGGTGTGGGTTACGAAGGTCGGTCGGTGTGTGTTGCGATGGTCGGTCGGTGTGGGTTACGATGGTCGGTCGGTGTGGGTTGTGATGGTCGGTCGGTGTGTGTTGCGATGGTCGGTCGGTGTGGGTTGCGAAGGTCGGTCGGTGTGTGTTGTGAAGGTCGGTCGGTGTGTGTTGCGATGGTCGGTCGGTGTGGGTTGTGAAGGTCGGTCGGTGTGGGTTACGATGGTCGGTCGGTGTGGGTTCCGAAGGTCGGTCGGTGTGTGTTGTGAAGGTCGGTCGGTGTGTGTTGCGATGGTCGGTCAGTGTGGGTTACGATGGTCGGTCGGTGTGTGTTGCGGTGGTCCGTCGGTGTGGGTTGTGAAGGTCGGGCGGTGTGGGTTGTGGAGGTCGGTCGGTGTGGGCTGTGAAGGTCGGTCGGTGTGGGCTGTGAAGGTCGGTCGGTGTGGGTTGTGGAG
Organism: Scyliorhinus torazame; assembly: GCF_047496885.1. NCBI lineage: Eukaryota > Metazoa > Chordata > Chondrichthyes > Carcharhiniformes > Scyliorhinidae > Scyliorhinus > Scyliorhinus torazame. Next base: position 100,116,482 of record NC_092719.1, read on the forward strand.
GTCGGTCGATGTGGGTTGTGAAGGTCGGTCGGTGTGGGTTGTGAAGGTCGGTCGGTGTGGGTTGCGATGGTCGGTCGGTGTGGGTTGTGAAGGTCCGTCGGTGTGGGTTGTGAAGGTCGGTCGCTTTGGTTGCGATGGTCGGTCGGTGTGGGTTGTGAAGGTCGGTCGGTGTGGGTTGTGAAGGTCGGTCGGTGTGGGTTGCGATGGTCGGTCGGTGTGGTTGCGATGGTCGGTCGGTGTGGGTTGTGAAGGTCCGTCGGTGTGGGTTGTGGAGGTCGGTCGGTGTGGGTTGTGAAGGTCGGTCGGTGTGGGCTGTGAAGGTCGGTCGGTGTGGGTTGCGATGGTCGGTCGGTGTGGGTTGTGGAGGTCGGTCGATGTGGGTTGTGAAGGTCCGTCGGTGTGGGTTGCGATGGTCGGTCGGTGTGGGTTCTGAAGGTCGGTCGGTGTGGGCTGTGAAGGTCGGTCGGTGTGGGCTGTGAAGGTCGGTCGGTGTGGGTTGCGATGGTCGGTCGGTGTGGGTTGTGGAGGTCGGTCGATGTGGGTTGTGAAGGTCCGTCGGTGTGGGTTGCGATGGTCGGTCGGTGTGGGTTGTGAAGATCGGTCGGTGTGGGTTGTGAAGGTCGGTCGGTGTGGGTTGTGAAGGTCGGTCAGTGTGGGTTGTGAAGGTCGGGCGGTGTGGGTTGCGATGGTTAGTCGGTGTGGGTTGTGAAGGTCGGTCGGTGTGGGTTGAGAAGGTCGTTCGGTGTGGGTTACGATGGTCGGTCGGTGAGGGTTGAGAAGGTCGGTCGATGTGGGTTACGATGGTCGGTCGGTGTGGGTTGTGAAGGTCGGTCAGTGTGGGTTGTGAAGGTCGGTCGGTGTGGGTTACGATGGTCGGTCGTTGTGGGTTGTGAAGGTCGGTCGGTGTGGGTCACGATGGTCTGTCGGTGTGGGTCGTGAAGGTCGGTCGGTGTGGGCTGTGAAGGTCGGTCGGTGTGGGTTACAATGGTCGGTCGGTGTGGGTTACGAAGGTCGGTCGGTGTGTGTTGCGATGGTCGGTCGGTGTGGGTTACGATGGTCGGTCGGTGTGGGTTGCGATGGTCGGTCGGTGTGTGTTGTGATGGTCGGTCGGTGTGTGTTGCGATGGTCGGTCGGTGTGGGCTGCGAAGGTCGGTCGGTGTGTGTTGTGAAGGTCGGTCGGTGTGTGTTGCGATGGTCGGTCGGTGTGGGTTACGATGGTCGGTCGGTGTGGGTTCCGAAGGTCGGTCGGTGTGTGTTGTGAAGGTCGGTCGGTGTGTGTTGCGATGGTCGGTCAGTGTGGGTTACGATGGTCGGTCGGTATGTGTTGCGGTGGTCCGTCGGTGTGGGTTGTGGAGGTCGGTCGGTGTGGGCTGTGAAGGTCGGTCGGTGTGGGCTGTGAAGGTCGGTCGGTGTGGGTTGCGATGGTCGGTCGGTGTGGGTTGTGGAGGTCGGTCGATGTGGGTTGTGAAGGTCGGTCGGTGTGGGTTGTGAAGGTCGGTCGGTGTGGGTTGTGAAGGTCGGTCGGTGTGGGTTGTGAAGGTCGGTCGGTGTGGGTTGTGAAGGTCGGTCGGTGTGGGTTGCGATGGTTAGTCGGTGTGGGTTGTGAAGGTCGGTCAGTGTGGGTTGTGAAGGTCGGTCGGTGTGGGTTGTGAAGGTCGGTCGGTGTGGGTTACGATGGTCGGTCGGTGTGGGTTGTGAAGGTCGGTCAGTGTGGGTTGTGAAGGTCGGTCAGTGTGGGTTGTGAAGGTTGGTTGGTGTGGATTGCGAAGTTCGGTGGGTGTGGATTGCGAAGTTCGGTGGGTGTGGATTGCGAAGGTCGGTCGGTGTGGGTTGTGAAGGTCGGTCGGTGTAGGCTGTGAAGGTCAGTGGGTGTGGGTTGCGAAGGTCGGTCGGTGTGGGTTGTGAAGGTCGGTCGGTGTGGGTTGTGAAGGTCGGTCGGTGTGGGTTGCGATGGTCGGTCGGTGTGGGATGTGAAGGTCAGTGGGTGTGGGTTGTGATGGTCGGTCGGTGTGGGCTGTGAAGGTCAGTGGGTGTGGGTTGTGATGGTCGGTCGGTGTGGCTTGTGAAGGTCGGTCGGTGTGGGTTGTGAAGGTCGGTCGGTGTGGGTTGCGATGGTCGGTCGGTGTGGGTTGTGAAGGTCGGTCGATGTGGGTTGTGGAGGTCGGTCGATGTGGGTTGTGGAGGTCGGTCGGTGTGGGTTGTGAAGGTCAGTTGGTGTGGGTTGCGATGGTCGGTCGGTGTGGGTTGCGATGGTCGGTCGGTGTGGGATGTGAAGGTTGGCCGGTGTGGTTGCGAAGGTCGGTCGGTGTGGGTTGCGAAGGTCGGTCTGTGTGGGTTGTGAAGGTCGGTCGGTGTGGGTTGCGATGGTCGGTCGGTGTGGGTTGCGAAGGTTGGTCGGTGTGGGCTGTGAAGGTCCGTCGGTGTGGGTTGCGAAGTTCGGTCAGTGGGGGTTACGATGGTCGGTCGGTGTGGGTTGTGAAGGTCGGTCGGTGTGGGTTGCGATGGTCGGTCGGTGTGGGTTGTGAAGGTCGGTCGGTGTGGGTTGCGAAGGTCGGTCGGTGGGGGTTCCGATGGTCGGTTGGTGTGGGCTGTGAAGGTCGGTCGGTGTGGGCTGTGAAGGTCGGTCGGTGGGGGTTACGATGGTCGGTTGGTGTGGGTTGTGAAGGTCGGTCTGTGTGGGTTGTGAAGGTCGGTCGGTGTGGGTTGCGAAGGTCGGTCGGTGTGGGTTGTGAAGGTCGGTCGGTGTGGGTTGCGAAGGTCGGTCGGTGTGGGTTGTGAAGGTCGGTCGGTGTGGGTTGCGAAGGTCGGTCGGTGTGGGTTGTGAAGGTCGGTCGGTGTGGGTTGCGAAGGTCGGTCTGTGTGGGTTGTGAAGGTCGGTCGGTGTGGGTTGCGATGGTCGGTCGGTGTGGGTTGTGAAGGTCGGTCGGTGTGGGTTGTGAAGGTCGGTCGGTGTGGGTTGTGAAGGTCGGTCGGTGTGGGTTGTGATGGTCCGTCGGTGTGGGTTGCGATGGTCGGTCGGTGTGGGTTGTGAAGGTCGGTGGTGTGGGTTGTGAAGGTCGGTCGGTGTGGGTTGTGATGGTCGGTCGGTGTGGTTTGTGAAGGTTGGTCGGTGTGGGCTGTGAAGGTCGGGCGGTGTGGGTTGTGAAGGTCGGTGGGTGTGGGTTGTGAAGGTCGGTCGGTGTGGGTTGTGAAGGTCGGGCGGTGTGGGTTGTGAAGGTCGGTCGGTGTGGGTTGCGATGGTCGGTCGGTGTGGCTTGCGAAGGTAGGTCGGTGTGGGTTGTGACGGTCAGTCGGTGTGGCTTGTGAAGGTCGGTCGGTGTGGGTTGCGATGGTTAGTCGGTGTGGGTTGTGAAGGTCGGTCGGTGTGGGTTGAGAAGGTCGTTCGGTGTGGGTTACGATGGTCGGTCGGTGTGGGTTGAGAAGGTCGGTCGATGTGGGTTACGATGGTCGGTCGGTGTGGGTTGTGAAGGTCGGTCAGTGTGGGTTGTGAAGGTCGGTCGGTGTGGGTTACGATGGTCGGTCGTTGTGGGTTGTGAAGGTCGGTCGGTGTGGGTTGCGATGGTCGGTCGGTGTGGGTTGCGATGGTCGGTCTGTGTGGGTTGTGAAGGTCAGTCGGTGTGGGTTACGATGGTCAGTCGGTGTGGGTTGCGAAGGTCGGTTGGTGTGAGTTGAAAAGGTCGGTCGGTGTGGTTGCGATGGTCAGTCGGTGTGGGTTGTGAAGGTCGGTCGGTGTGGGTTGTAAAGGTCGGTCGGTGTGGGTTGTGAAGCTCGATCGGTGTGGGTTGCGAAGGTCGGTCGGTGTGGGTTGAAAAGGTCGGTCGGTGTGGGTTGTGAAGGTCGGTCGATGTGGGTTGTGAAGGTCGGTCGGTGTGGGTTGCGATGGTCAGTCGGTGTGGGTTGTGAAGGTCAGTGGGTGTGGGTTGTGATGGTCGGTTGGTGTGGGTTGTGAAGGTCGGTCGATGTGGGTTGTGAAGGTCGGTCGGTGTGGGTTGCGATGGTCAGTCGGTGTGGGTTGTGAAGGTCGGTCGGTGTGGGTTGTGAAGGTCGGTCGGTGTGGGTTGTGAAGGTCGATCGGTGTGGGTTGTGAAGGTCGGTCGGTGTGGGTTGCGAAGGTCGGGCGGTGTGGGTTGTGAAGGTCGGTCGATGTGGGTTGTGAAGGTTGGTCGGTGTGGGTCGTGAAGGTCGGTCGGTGTGGGTTGCGAAGGTCGGTCGGTGTGGGTTGCGAAAGTCGGTTGGTGTGGGTTGTGAAGGTCGGTCGGTGTGGGTTGTGATGGTCGGTTGGTGTTGGTTGTGAAGGTCGGTCGGTGTGGGTTGTGAAGGTCAGTGGGTGTGGGTTGTGATGGTCGGTTGGTGTGGGTTGTGAAGGTCGGTCGATGTGGGTTGTGAAGGTCGGTCGGTGTGGGTTGTGAAGGTCGGTCGGTGTGGGTTGTGAAGGTCGGTCGGTGTGGGTTGCGATGGTCAGTCGGTGTGGGTTGTGAAGGTCGGTCGGTGTGGGTTGTGAAGGTCGGTCGGTGTGGGTTGTGAAGGTCGGTCGGTGTGTTTGCGATGGTCGGTCGGTGTGGGTTGTGAAGGTCGGTCGGTGTGGGTTGTGAAGGTCGGTCGGTGTGGGTTGTGAAGGTCGGTCGGTGTGGGTTGTGAAGGTCGGTCAGTGTGGGTTGTGAAGGTCGGTCGGTGTGGGTTGTGAAGGTCGGTCGGTGTGTTTGCGATGGTCGGTCGGTGTGGGTTGTGAAGGTCGGTCGGTGTGGGTTGCGAGAGTCGGTTGGTGTGGGTTGTGAAGGTCGGTCGGTGTGGGTTGTGAAGGTCGGTTGGTGTGGGTTGTGTAGGTCGGTCGGTGTGGGTTGTGAAGGTCGGTCGGTGTGGGTTGCGAAGGTCGGTCGGTGTGGGTTGTGAAGGTCAGTCTGTGTGGGTTGTAAAGGTCGGTCGGTGGGGGTTGTGAAGGTCGGTCGGTGTGGGTTGTGAAGGTCGGTCAGTGTGGGTTGTGAAGGTCGATCGGTGTGGGTTGTGAAGGTCGGTCGGTGTGGGTTGTGATGGTCGGTCGGTGTGGGTTGCGATGGTCGGTCGGTGTGTGTTGTGAAGGTCGGTCAGTGTGGGTTGTGAAGGTCGGTCGGTGTGGGATGTGAAGGTCGGTCGGTGTGGGTTGTGAAGGTCGGTCGGTGTGTTTGCGATGGTCGGTCGGTGTGGGTTGTGAAGGTCGGTCGGTGTGGGTTGCGATGGTCGGTCGGTGTGTGTTGTGAAGGTCGGTCAGTGTGGGTTGTGAAGGTCGGTCGGTGTGGGATGTGAAGGTCGGTCGGTGTGGGTTGTGAAGGTCGGTCGGTGTGTTTGCGATGGTCGGTCGGTGTGGGTTGTGAAGGTCGGTCGGTGTGGGTTGCGATGGTCGGTCGGTGTGGGTTGCGAAGGTCGGTCGGTGTGTGTTGTGAAGGTCGGTCGGTGTGGGTTGCGATGGTCGGTCGGTGTGGGTTGCGATGGTCGGTCGGTGTGGGTTGTGAAGGTCGGTCGGTGTGGGTTGTGATGGTCGGTCGGTGTGGCTTGTGAAGGTCGGTTGGTGTGGGTTACGATGGTCGGTCGGTGTGGGTTGTGAAGGTCGGTCGGTGTGGGATGTGAAGGTCGGTCGGTGTGGGTTGTGAAGGTCGGTCGGTGTGTTTGCGATGGTCGGTCGGTGTGGGTTGTGAAGGTCGGTCGGTGTGGGTTGCGATGGTCGGTCGGTGTGGGTTGCGAAGGTCGGTCGGTGTGTGTTGTGAAGGTCGGTCGGTGTGGGTTGCGATGGTCGGTCGGTGTGGGTTGCGATGGTCGGTCGGTGTGGGTTGTGAAGGTCGGTCGGTGTTGGTTGTGATGGTCGGTCGGTGTGGCTTGTGAAGGTCGGTCGGTGTGGGTTGTGAAGGTCGGTCGGTGTGGGTTGCGACGGTCGGTCGGTGTGGGTTGTGAAGGTCGGTCGGTGTGGGTTGCGATGGTCGGTCGTTGTGGGTTGCGAAGGTCGGTCGGTGTGGGTTGTGATGGTCGGTCGGTGTGTGTTGTGAAGGTCGGTCGGTGTGGGTTGCGATGGTCGGTCAGTGTGGGTTGTGAAGGTCGGTCGGTGTGGGATGTGAAGGTCGGTCGGTGTGGGATGTGAAGGTCGGTCGGTGTGGGATGTGAAGGTCGGTCGGTGTGGGTTGTGAAGGTCGGTCGGTGTGGGTTGCGATGGTCGGTCGGTGTGGGTTGTGAAGGTCGGTGGTGTGGGTTGTGAAGGTCAGTGGGTGTGGGTTGTGAATGTCAGTCGGTGTGGGTTGTGAAGGTCGGTCGGTGTTGGTTGTGAAGGTCGGTCGGTGTGGGTTGTGAAGGTCGGTCGGTGTGGGTTGTGAAGGTCGGTCGGTGTGGGATGTGAAGGTCAGTGGGTGTGGGTTGTGATGGTCGGTCGGTGTGGGTTGTGAAGGTCGGTATGTGTGGGTTGTGAAGGTCGGTCGGTGTGGGTTGTGAAGGTCGGTCGGTGTGGGTTGCGATGGTCGGTCGGTGTGGGATGTGAAGGTCGGTCGGTGTGGGTTGAGAAGGTAGGTCGGTGTGGGTTGTGAAGGTCAGTGGGTGTGGGTTGTGATGGTCGGTCGGTGTGGGCTGTGAAGGCCAGTGGGTGTGGGTTGTGATGGTCGGTCGGTGTGGCTTGTGAAGGTCGGTCGGTGTGGGTTGTGAAGGTCGGTCGGTGTGGGTTGCGATGGTCGGTCGGTGTGGGTTGTGAAGGTCGGTCGGTGTGTGTTGTGAAGGTCGGTCGGTGTGGGTTGTGAAGGTCGGTCGGTGTGGGTTGTGGAGGTCGGTTGGTGTGGGTTGCGATGGTCGGTCGGTGTGGGTTGCGATGGTCGGTCGGTGTGGGATGTGAAGGTTGGCCGGTGTGGTTGCGAAGGTCGGTCGGTGTGGGTTGCGAAGGTCGGTCTGTGTGGGTTGTGAAGGTCGGTCGGTGTGGGTTGCGATGGTCGGTCGGTGTGGGTTGCGAAGGTTGGTCGGTGTGGGCTGTGAAGGTCCGTCGGTGTGGGTTGCGAAGTTCGGTCGGTGGGGGTTACGATGGTCGGTCGGTGTGGGTTGTGAAGGTCGGTCGGTGTGGGTTGCGATGGTCGGTCGGTGTGGGTTGCGAAGGTCGGTCGGTGGGGGTTACGATGGTCGGTTGGTGTGGGCTGTGAAGGTCGGTCGGTGTGGGCTGTGAAGGTCGGTCGGTGGGGGTTACGATGGTCGGTTGGTGTGGGCTGTGAAGGTCGGTCGGTGTGGGTTGCGAAGGTCGGTCGGTGTGGGTTGTGAAGGTCGGTCGGTGTGGGTTGTGAAGGTCGGTCGGTGTGGGTTGTGAAGGTCGGTCGGTGTGGGTTGTGAAGGTCGGTCGGTGTGGGTTGTGATGGTCCGTCGGTGTGGGTTGCGATGGTCGGTCGGTGTGGGTTGTGAAGGTCGGTGGTGTGGGTTGTGAAGGTCGGTCGGTGTGGGTTGTGATGGTCGGTCGGTGTGGGTTGTGAAGGTCGGTCGGTGTGGGCTGTGAAGGTCGGGCGGTGTGGGTTGTGAAGGTCGGTCGGTGTGGGTTGTGAAGGTCGGTCGGTGTGCGTTGTGAAGGTCGGGCGGTGTGGGTTGTGAAGGTCGGTCGGTGTGGGTTGCGATGGTCGGTCGGTGTGGCTTGCGAAGGTCGGTCGGTGTGGGTTGTGAAGGTCAGTCGGTGTGGGTTGTGAAGGTCGGTCGGTGTGGGTTGTGAAGGTCGGTCGGTGTGGGTTGAGAAGGTCGTTCGGTGTGGGTTACGATGGTCGGTCGGTGTGGGTTGAGAAGGTCGGTCGATGTGGGTTACGATGGTCGGTCGGTGTGGGTTGTGAAGGTCGGTCAGTGTGGGTTGTGAAGGTCGGTCGGTGTGGGTTACGATGGTCGGTCGTTGTGGGTTGTGAAGGTCGGTCGGTGTGGGTTGTGATGGTCGGTCTGTGTGGGTTGTGAAGGACGGTGGGTGTGGTTGCGATGGTCGGTCTGTGTGGGTTGTGAAGGACGGTGGGTGTGGTTGCGTAGGTCAGTCGGTGTGGGTTACGATGGTCAGTCGGTGTGGGTTGTGAAGGTCGGTCGGTGTGGTTGCGATGGTCAGTCGGTGTGGGTTGTGAAGGTCGGTCGGTGTGGGTTGTGAAGGTCGGTCGGTGTGGGTTGAAAAGGTCGGTCGGTGTGGTTGCGATGGTCAGTCGGTGTGGGTTGTGAAGGTCGGTCGGTGTGGGTTGTGAAGGTCGGTCGGTGTGGGTTGTGAAGGTCGATCGGTGTGGGTTGCGAAGGTCGGTCGGTGTGGGTTGAAAAGGTCGGTCGGTGTGGTTGCGATGGTCAGTCGGTGTGGGTTGTGAAGGTCGGTCGGTGTGGGTTGTGAAGGTCGGTCGGTGTGGGCTGTGAAGGTCGGTCGGTGTGGGTTGTGAAGGTCGGTCGGTGTGGTTGCGATGGTCAGTCGGTGTGGGTTGTGAAGGTCGGTCGGTGTGGGCTGTGAAGGTCGGTCGGTGTGGGTTGTGAAGGTCGGTCGGTGTGGGCTGTGAAGGTCGGTCGGTGTGGGTTGTGAAGGTCGGTCGGTGTGGGTTGTGAAGGTCGATCGGTGTGGGTTGTGAAGGTCGGTCGGTGTGGGTTGTGAAGGTCGGTCGGTGTGGGTTGCGATGGTCGGTCGGTGTGGGTTGCGAAGGTCGGGCGGTGTGGGTTGTGAAGGTCGGTCGGTGTGGGTTGTGAAGGTCGGTCGGTGTGGGTTGCGATGGTCGGTCGGTGTGGGTTGCGAAGGTCGGGCGGTGTGGGTTGTGAAGGTCGGTCGATGTGGGTTGTGAAGGTCGGTCGGTGTGGGTTGCGATGGTCGGTGGGTGTGGATTGCGAAGTTCGGTGGGTGTGGATTGCGAAGTTCGGTGGGTGTGGATTGCGAAGGTCGGTCGGTGTGGGCTGTGAAGGTCGGTCGGTGTGGGTTGCGAAGGTCGGTCGGTGTGGGTTGCGAAAGTCGGTTGGTGTGGGTTGTGAAGGTCGGTCGGTGTGGGTTGTGAAGGTCGGTCGGTGTGGGTTGTGAAGGTCGGTCGGTGGGGGTTGTGAAGGTCGGTCGGTGTGGGTTGTGAAGGTCGGTCAGTGTGGGTTGTGAAGGTCGGTCGGTGTGGGTTGTGAAGGTCGGTCGGTGTGTTTGCGATGGTCGGTCGGTTTGGGTTGTGAAGGTCGGTCGGTGTGGGTTGCGAGAGTCGGTTGGTGTGGGTTGTGAAGGTCGGTCGGTGTGGGTTGTGAAGGTCGGTTGGTGTGGGTTGTGAAGGTCGGTCGGTGTGGGTTGTGAAGGTCGGTCGGTGTGGGTTGTGAAGGTCGGTCGGTGTGTTTGCGATGGTCGGTCGGTGTGGGTTGTGAAGGTCGGTCGGTGTGGGTTGCGAGAGTCGGTTGGTGTGGGTTGTGAAGGTCGGTCGGTGTGGGTTGTGAAGGTCGGTCGGTGTGGGTTGTGAAGGTCGGTCGGTGTGGGTCGTGAAGGTCGGTCGGTGTGGGTTGTGAAGGTCGGTCAGTGTGGGTTGTGAAGGTCGGTCAGTGTGGGTTGTGAAGGTCGATCGGTGTGGGTTGTGAAGGTCGGTCGGTGTGCTTTGTGATGGTCGGTCGGTGTGGGTTGCGATGGTCGGTCGGTGTGGGTTGTGAAGGTCGGTCGGTGTGTGTTGTGAAGGTCGGTCGGTGTGGGTTGTGAAGGTCGGTCGGTGTGGGTTGCGATGGTCGGTCGGTGTGGGTTGTGAAGGTCGGTCTGTGTGGGTCACGATGGTCGGTCGGTGTGTGTTGTGAAGGTCGGTCAGTGTGGGTTGCGAAGGTCGGTCGGTGTGGGTTGTGAAGGTCGGTCGGTGTGTTTGCGATGGTCGGTCGGTGTGGGTTGTGAAGGTCGGTCGGTGTGGGTTGCGAAGGTCGGTCGGTGTGTGTTGTGAAGGTCGGTCGGTGTGGGTTGCGATGGTCGGTCGGTGTGGGTTGCGATGGTCGGTCGGTGTGGGTTGTGATGGTCGGTCGGTGTGGGTTGTGATGGTCGGTCGGTGTGGCTTGTGAAGGTCGGTCGGTGTGGGTTACGATGGTCGGTCGGTGTGTGTTGTGAAGGTCGGTCAGTGTGGGTTGTGAAGGTCGGTCGGTGTGGGATGTGAAGGTCGGTCGGTGTGGGTTGCGACGGTCGGTCGGTGTGGGTTGTGAAGGTCGGTCGGTGTGGGTTGCGATGGTCGGTCGGTGTGGGTTGCGATGGTCGGTCGGTGTGGGTTGTGATGGTCGGTCGGTGTGGGTTGTGATGGTCGGTCGGTGTGGCTTGTGAAGGTCGGTCGGTGTGGGTTACGATGGTCGGTCGGTGTGTGTTGTGAAGGTCGGTCAGTGTGGGTTGTGAAGGTCGGTCGGTGTGGGTTGCGATGGTCGGTCGGTGTGGGTTGCGATGGTCGGTCGGTGTGGGTTGTGAAGATCGGTCGGTGTGGGTTGTGAAGGTCGGTCGGTGTGGGTTGTGAAGGTCGGTCAGTGTGGGTTGTGAAGGTCGGGCGGTGTGGGTTGCGATGGTTAGTCGGTGTGGGTTGTGAAGGTCGGTCGGTGTGGGTTGAGAAGGTCGTTCGGTGTGGGTTACGATGGTCGGTCGGTGAGGGTTGAGAAGGTCGGTCGATGTGGGTTACGATGGTCGGTCGGTGTGGGTTGTGAAGGTCGGTCAGTGTGGGTTGTGAAGGTCGGTCGGTGTGGGTTGTGAAGGTCGGTCGGTGTGGGTTGCGATGGTCGGTCGGTGTGGGTTGCGAAGGTCGGTCGGTGTGTGTTGTGAAGGTCGGTCGGTGTGGGTTGCGATGGTCGGTCGGTGTGGGTTGCGATGGTCGGTCGGTGTGGGTTGTGAAGGTCGGTCGGTGTGGGTTGTGATGGTCGGTCGGTGTGGCTTGTGAAGGTCGGTTGGTGTGGGTTACGATGGTCGGTCGGTGTGTGTTGTGAAGGTCGGTCAGTGTGGGTTGTGAAGGTCGGTCGGTGTGGGATGTGAAGGTCGGTCGGTGTGGGTTGTGAAGGTCGGTCGGTGTGTTTGCGATGGTCGGTCGGTGTGGGTTGTGAAGGTCGGTCGGTGTGGGTTGCGATGGTCGGTCGGTGTGGGTTGCGAAGGTCGGTCGGTGTGTGTTGTGAAGGTCGGTCGGTGTGGGTTGCGATGGTCGGTCGGTGTGGGTTGCGATGGTCGGTCGGTGTGGGTTGTGAAGGTCGGTCGGTGTTGGTTGTGATGGTCGGTCGGTGTGGCTTGTGAAGGTCGGTCGGTGTGGGTTGTGAAGGTCGGTCGGTGTGGGTTGCGACGGTCGGTCGGTGTGGGTTGTGAAGGTCGGTCGGTGTGGGTTGCGATGGTCGGTCGGTGTGGGTTGTGAAGGTCGGTCGGTGTGGGTTGTGATGGTCGGTCGGTGTGTGTTGTGAAGGTCGGTCGGTGTGGGTTGCGATGGTCGGTCAGTGTGGGTTGTGAAGGTCGGTCTGTGTGGGTTGTGAAGGTCGGTCGGTGTGGGATGTGAAGGTCGGTCGGTGTGGGTTGTGAAGGTCGGTCGGTGTGGGTTGCGATGGTCGGTCGGTGTGGGTTGTGAAGGTCGGTGGTGTGGGTTGTGAAGGTCAGTGGGTGTGGGTTGTGAATGTCAGTCGGTGTGGGTTGTGAAGGTCGGTCGGTGTTGGTTGTGAAGGTCGGTCGGTGTGGGTTGTGAAGGTCGGTCGGTGTGGGTTGTGAAGGTCGGTCGGTGTGGGATGTGAAGGTCGGTGGGTGTGGGTTGTGATGGTCGGTCGGTGTGGGTTGTGAAGGTCGGTCGGTGTGGGTTGTGAAGGTCGGTCGGTGTGGGTTGTGAAGGTCGGTCGGTGTGGGTTGCGATGGTCGGTCGGTGTGGGATGTGAAGGTCGGTCGGTGTGGGTTGTGAAGGTCGGTCGGTGTGGGTTGAGAAGGTAGGTCGGTGTGGGTTGTGAAGGTCAGTGGGTGTGGGTTGTGATGGTCGGTCGGTGTGGGCTGTGAAGGCCAGTGGGTGTGGGTTGTGATGGTCGGTCGGTGTGGCTTGTGAAGGTCGGTCGGTGTGGGTTGTGAAGGTCGGTCGGTGTGGGTTGCGATGGTCGGTCGGTGTGGGTTGTGAAGGTCGGTCGATGTGGGTTGTGGAGGTCGGTCGATGTGGGTTGTGGAGGTCGGTCGGTGTGTGTTGTGAAGGTCGGTCGGTGTGGGTTGTGAAGGTCGGTCGGTGTGGGTTGTGGAGGTCGGTTGGTGTGGGTTGCGATGGTCGGTCGGTGTGGGTTGCGATGGTCGGTCGGTGTGGGATGTGAAGGTTGGCCGGTGTGGTTGCGAAGGTCGGTCGGTGTGGGTTGCGAAGGTCGGTCTGTGTGGGTTGTGAAGGACGGTCGGTGTGGGTTGCGATGGTCGGTCGGTGTGGGTTGCGAAGGTTGGTCGGTGTGGGCTGTGAAGGTCCGTCGGTGTGGGTTGCGAAGTTCGGTCGGTGGGGGTTACGATGGTCGGTCGGTGTGGGTTGTGAAGGTCGGTCGGTGTGGGTTGCGATGGTCGGTCGGTGTGGGTTGCGAAGGTCGGTCGGTGGGGGTTACGATGGTCGGTTGGTGTGGGCTGTGAAGGTCGGTCGGTGTGGGCTGTGAAGGTCGGTCGGTGGGGGTTACGATGGTCGGTTGGTGTGGGCTGTGAAGGTCGGTCGGTGTGGGTTGCGAAGGTCGGTCGGTGTGGGTTGTGAAGGTCGGTCGGTGTGGGTTGCGAAGGTCGGTCGGTGTGGGTTGTGAAGGTCGGTCGGTGTGGGTTGTGAAGGTCGGTCGGTGTGGGTTGTGAAGGTCGGTCGGTGTGGGTTGTGATGGTCCGTCGGTGTGGGTTGCGATGGTCGGTCGGTGTGGGTTGTGAAGGTCGGTGGTGTGGGTTGTGAAGGTCGGTCGGTGTGGGTTGTGATGGTCGGTCGGTGTGGGTTGTGAAGGTCGGTCGGTGTGGGTTGTGATGGTCGGTCGGTGTGGGTTGTGAAGGTCAGTGGGTGTGGGTTGTGAAGGTCGGTCGGTGTGGGTTGTGAAGGTCGGTCGGTGTGGGTTGTGAAGGTCGGTCGGTGTGGGTTGTGAAGGTCGGGCGGTGTGGGTTGTGAAGGTCGGTCGGTGTGGGTTGCGATGGTCGGTCGGTGTGGCTTGCGAAGGTCGGTCGGTGTGGGTTGTGAAGGTCAGTCGGTGTGGGTTGTGAAGGTCGGTCGGTGTGGGTTGCGATGGTAAGTCGGTGTGGGTTGTGAAGGTCGGTCGGTGTGGGTTGAGAAGGTCGTTCGGTGTGGGTTACGATGGTCGGTCGGTGTGGGTTGAGAAGGTCGGTCGATGTGGGTTACGATGGTCGGTCGGTGTGGGTTGTGAAGGTCGGTCAGTGTGGGTTGTGAAGGTCGGTCGGTGTGGGTTACGATGGTCGGTCGTTGTGGGTTGTGAAGGTCGGTCGGTGTGGGTTGCGATGGTCGGTCTGTGTGGGTTGCGATGGTCGGTCTGTTTGGGTTGCGATGGTCGGTCGGTGTGGGTTGTGAAGGACGGTGGGTGTGGTTGCGTAGGTCAGTCGGTGTGGGTTACGATGGTCAGTCGGTGTGGGTTGCGAAGGTCGGTCGGTGTGGGTTGAAAAGGTCGGTCGGTGTGGTTGCGATGGTCAGTCGGTGTGGGTTGTGAAGGTCGGTCGGTGTGGGCTGTGAAGGTCGGTCGGTGTGGGTTGTGAAGGTCGGTCGGTGTGGGTTGAAAAGGTCGGTCGGTGTGGTTGCGATGGTCAGTCGGTGTGGGTTGTGAAGGTCGGTCGGTGTGGGCTGTGAAGGTCGGTCGGTGTGGGTTGTGAAGGTCGGTCGGTGTGGGTTGAAAAGGTCGGTCGGTGTGGGTTGTGAAGGTCGGTGGGTGTGGTTGCGATGGTCGGTCGGTGTGGGTTGAAAAGGTCGGTCGGTGTGGTTGCGATGGTCAGTCGGTGTCGGTTGTGAAGGTCGGTCGGTGTGGGCTGTGAAGGTCGGTCGGTGTGGGTTGTGAAGGTCGGTCGGTGTGGGCTGTGAAGGTCGGTTGGTGTGGGTTGTGAAGGTCGGTCGGTGTGGGTTGTGAAGGTCGGTCGGTGTGGGTTGTGAAGGTCGGTCGGTGTGGGTTGTGAAGGTCGATCGGTGTGGGTTGTGAAGGTCGGTCGGTGTGGGTTGCGAAGGTCGGGCGGTGTGGGTTGTGAAGGTCGGTCGGTGTGGGTTGTGAAGGTCGGTCGGTGTGGGTTGCGAAGGTCGGGCGGTGTGGGTTGTGAAGGTCGGTCGATGTGGGTTGTGAAGGTTGGTTGGTGTGGGTCGTGAAGGTCGGTCGGTGTGGGTTGTGAAGGTCGGTCGGTGTGGGTTGCGAAGGTCGGGCGGTGTGGGTTGTGAAGGTCGGTCGATGTGGGTTGTGAAGGTTGGTTGGTGTGGGTTGCGAAGGTCGGGCGGTGTGGGTTGTGAAGGTCGGGCGGTGTGGGTCGTAAAGGTCGGTCGGTGTGGGTTGTGAAGGTCGGTCGGTGTGGGTTGCGATGGTCGGTGGGTGTGGATTGCGAAGTTCGGTGGGTGTGGATTGCGAAGGTCGGTGGGTGTGGATTGCGAAGTTCGGTGGGTGTGGATTGCGAAGGTCGGTCGGTGTGGGTTGCGAAGGTCGGTCGGTGTGTTTGCGATGGTCGGTCGGTGTGGGCTGTGAAGGTCGGTCGGTGTGGGTTGCGAAGGTCGGTCGGTGTGGGTTGCGAAAGTCGGTTGGTGTGGGTTGTGAAGGTCGGTCGGTGTGGGTTGCGAAGGTCGGTCGGTGTGTTTGCGATGGTCGGTCGGTTTGGGTTGTGAAGGTCAGTCGGTGTGGGTTGTGAAGGTCGGTCGGTGTGGGTTGTGAAGGTCGGTCGGTGTGTTTGCGATGGTCGGTCGGTTTGGGTTGTGAAGGTCAGTCGGTGTGGGTTGTGAAGGTCAGTGGGTGTGGGTTGTGAAGGTCGGTCGGTGTGGGTTGTGAAGGTCGGTCGGTGTGGGTTGTGAAGGTCGGTCGGTGTGGGTTGTGAAGGTCGGTCGGTGTGGGTCGTGAAGGTCGGTCGGTGTGGGTTGTGAAGGTCGGTCGGTGTGGGTTGTGGAGGTCGGTCGATGTGGGTTGTGAAGGTCGGTCGGTGTGGGTTGTGAAGGTCGGTCGGTGTGGGTTGTGAAGGTCGGTCTGTGTGGGTTGTAAAGGTCGGTCGGTGGGGGTTGTGAAGGTCGGTCGGTGTGGGTTGTGAAGGTCGGTCGGTGTGGGTTGTGAAGGTCGGGCGGTGTGGGTTGTGAAGGTCGATCGGTGTGGGTTGTGAAGGTCGGTCGGTGTGCTTTGTGATGGTCGGTCGGTGTGGGTTGCGATGGTCGGTCGGTGTGGGTTGTGAAGGTCGGTCGGTGTGTGTTGTGAAGGTCGGTCGGTGTGGGTTGTGAAGGTCGGTCGGTGTGGGTTGCGATGGTCGGTCGGTGTGGGTTGTGAAGGTCGGTCTGTGTGGGTCACGATGGTCGGTCGGTGTGTGTTGTGAAGGTCGGTCAGTGTGGGTTGCGAAGGTCGGTCGGTGTGGGTTGTGAAGGTCGGTCGGTGTGTTTGCGATGGTCGGTCGGTGTGGGTTGTGAAGGTCGGTCGGTGTGGGTTGTGAAGGTCGGTCGGTGTGGGTTGCGAAGGTCGGTCGGTGTGTGTTGTGAAGGTCGGTCGGTGTGGGTTGCGATGGTCGGTCGGTGTGGGTTGCGATGGTCGGTCGGTGTGGCTTGTGAAGGTCGGTCGGTGTGGGTTACGATGGTCGGTCGGTGTGTGTTGTGAAGGTCGGTCAGTGTGGGTTGTGAAGGTCGGTCGGTGTGGGATGTGAAGGTCGGTCGGTGTGGGTTGTGAAGGTCGGTCGGTGTGTTTGCGATGGTCGGTCGGTGTGGGTTGTGAAGGTCGGTCGGTGTGGGTTGCGATGGTCGGTCTGTGTGGGTTGCGATGGTCGGTCTGTGTGGGTTGCGATGGTCGGTCGGTGTGGGTTGTGAAGGACGGTGGGTGTGGTTGCGTAGGTCAGTCGGTGTGGGTTGTGAAGGTCGGTCGGTGTGGGTTGCGATGGTCGGTCGGTGTGGGTTGCGATGGTCGGTCGGTGTGGGTTGTGAAGGTCGGTCGGTGTTGGTTGTGATGGTCGGTCGGTGTGGCTTGTGAAGGTCGGTCGGTGTGGGTTGTGAAGGTCGGTCGGTGTGGGTTGCGACGGTCGGTCGGTGTGGGTTGTGAAGGTCGGTTGGTGTGGGTTGTGAAGGTCGGTCGGTGTGGGTTGTGAAGGTCGGTCGGTGTGGGTTGTGAAGGTCGGTCGGTGTGTTTGCGATGGTCGGTCGGTGTGGGTTGTGAAGGTCGGTCGGTGTGGGTTGCGAGAGTCGGTTGGTGTGGGTTGTGAAGGTCGGTCGGTGTGGGTTGTGAAGGTCGGTCGGTGTGGGTTGTGAAGGTCGGTCGGTGTGGGTCGTGAAGGTCGGTCGGTGTGGGTTGTGAAGGTCGGTCGGTGTGGGTTGTGGAGGTCGGTCGATGTGGGTTGTGAAGGTCGGTCGGTGTGGGTTGTGAAGGTCGGTCGGTGTGGGTTGTGAAGGTCGGTCTGTGTGGGTTGTAAAGGTCGGTCGGTGGGGGTTGTGAAGGTCGGTCGGTGTGGGTTGTGAAGGTCGGTCAGTGTGGGTTGTGAAGGTCGGTCAGTGTGGGTTGTGAAGGTCGATCGGTGTGGGTTGTGAAGGTCGGTCGGTGTGCTTTGTGATGGTCGGTCGGTGTGGGTTGCGATGGTCGGTCGGTGTGGGTTGTGAAGGTCGGTCGGTGTGTGTTGTGAAGGTCGGTCGGTGTGGGTTGTGAAGGTCGGTCGGTGTGGGTTGCGATGGTCGGTCGGTGTGGGTTGTGAAGGTCGGTCTGTGTGGGTCACGATGGTCGGTCGGTGTGTGTTGTGAAGGTCGGTCAGTGTGGGTTGCGAAGGTCGGTCGGTGTGGGTTGTGAAGGTCGGTCGGTGTGTTTGCGATGGTCGGTCGGTGTGGGTTGTGAAGGTCGGTCGGTGTGGGTTGCGAAGGTCGGTCGGTGTGTGTTGTGAAGGTCGGTCGGTGTGGGTTGCGATGGTCGGTCGGTGTGGGTTGCGATGGTCGGTCGGTGTGGGTTGTGATGGTCGGTCGGTGTGGGTTGTGATGGTCGGTCGGTGTGGCTTGTGAAGGTCGGTCGGTGTGGGTTACGATGGTCGGTCGGTGTGTGTTGTGAAGGTCGGTCAGTGTGGGTTGTGAAGGTCGGTCGGTGTGGGATGTGAAGGTCGGTCGGTGTGGGTTGCGACGGTCGGTCGGTGTGGGTTGTGAAGGTCGGTCGGTGTGGGTTGCGATGGTCGGTCGGTGTGGGTTGCGATGGTCGGTCGGTGTGGGTTGTGATGGTCGGTCGGTGTGGGTTGTGATGGTCGGTCGGTGTGGCTTGTGAAGGTCGGTCGGTGTGGGTTACGATGGTCGGTCGGTGTGTGTTGTGAAGGTCGGTCAGTGTGGGTTGTGAAGGTCGGTCGGTGTGGGTTGCGATGGTCGGTCGGTGTGGGTTGCGATGGTCGGTCGGTGTGGGTTGTGAAGATCGGTCGGTGTGGGTTGTGAAGGTCGGTCGGTGTGGGTTGTGAAGGTCGGTCAGTGTGGGTTGTGAAGGTCGGGCGGTGTGGGTTGCGATGGTTAGTCGGTGTGGGTTGTGAAGGTCGGTCGGTGTGGGTTGAGAAGGTCGTTCGGTGTGGGTTACGATGGTCGGTCGGTGAGGGTTGAGAAGGTCGGTCGATGTGGGTTACGATGGTCGGTCGGTGTGGGTTGTGAAGGTCGGTCAGTGTGGGTTGTGAAGGTCGGTCGGTGTGGGTTGTGAAGGTCGGTCGGTGTGGGTTGCGATGGTCGGTCGGTGTGGGTTGCGAAGGTCGGTCGGTGTGTGTTGTGAAGGTCGGTCGGTGTGGGTTGCGATGGTCGGTCGGTGTGGGTTGCGATGGTCGGTCGGTGTGGGTTGTGAAGGTCGGTCGGTGTGGGTTGTGATGGTCGGTCGGTGTGGCTTGTGAAGGTCGGTTGGTGTGGGTTACGATGGTCGGTCGGTGTGTGTTGTGAAGGTCGGTCAGTGTGGGTTGTGAAGGTCGGTCGGTGTGGGATGTGAAGGTCGGTCGGTGTGGGTTGTGAAGGTCGGTCGGTGTGTTTGCGATGGTCGGTCGGTGTGGGTTGTGAAGGTCGGTCGGTGTGGGTTGCGATGGTCGGTCGGTGTGGGTTGCGAAGGTCGGTCGGTGTGTGTTGTGAAGGTCGGTCGGTGTGGGTTGCGATGGTCGGTCGGTGTGGGTTGCGATGGTCGGTCGGTGTGGGTTGTGAAGGTCGGTCGGTGTTGGTTGTGATGGTCGGTCGGTGTGGCTTGTGAAGGTCGGTCGGTGTGGGTTGTGAAGGTCGGTCGGTGTGGGTTGCGACGGTCGGTCGGTGTGGGTTGTGAAGGTCGGTCGGTGTGGGTTGCGATGGTCGGTCGGTGTGGGTTGTGAAGGTCGGTCGGTGTGGGTTGTGATGGTCGGTCGGTGTGTGTTGTGAAGGTCGGTCGGTGTGGGTTGCGATGGTCGGTCAGTGTGGGTTGTGAAGGTCGGTCTGTGTGGGTTGTGAAGGTCGGTCGGTGTGGGATGTGAAGGTCGGTCGGTGTGGGTTGTGAAGGTCGGTCGGTGTGGGTTGCGATGGTCGGTCGGTGTGGGTTGTGAAGGTCGGTGGTGTGGGTTGTGAAGGTCAGTGGGTGTGGGTTGTGAATGTCAGTCGGTGTGGGTTGTGAAGGTCGGTCGGTGTTGGTTGTGAAGGTCGGTCGGTGTGGGATGTGAAGGTCGGTCGGTGTGGGTTGTGAAGGTCGGTCGGTGTGGGTTGTGAAGGTCGGTCGGTGTGGGTTGTGAAGGTCGGTCGGTGTGGGATGTGAAGGTCGGTGGGTGTGGGTTGTGAAGGTCGGTCGGTGTGGGTTGTGAAGGTCGGTCGGTGTGGGATGTGAAGGTCGGTGGGTGTGGGTTGTGATGGTCGGTCGGTGTGGGTTGTGAAGGTCGGTCGGTGTGGGTTGTGAAGGTCGGTCGGTGTGGGTTGTGAAGGTCGGTCGGTGTGGGATGTGAAGGTCGGTGGGTGTGGGTTGTGATGGTCGGTCGGTGTGGGTTGTGAAGGTCGGTCGGTGTGGGTTGTGAAGGTCGGTCGGTGTGGGTTGTGAAGGTCGGTCGGTGTGGGTTGCGATGGTCGGTCGGTGTGGGATGTGAAGGTCGGTCGGTGTGGGTTGTGAAGGTCGGTCGGTGTGGGTTGAGAAGGTAGGTCGGTGTGGGTTGTGAAGGTCAGTGGGTGTGGGTTGTGATGGTCGGTCGGTGTGGGCTGTGAAGGCCAGTGGGTGTGGGTTGTGATGGTCGGTCGGTGTGGCTTGTGAAGGTCGGTCGGTGTGGGTTGTGAAGGTCGGTCGGTGTGGGTTGCGATGGTCGGTCGGTGTGGGTTGTGAAGGTCGGTCGATGTGGGTTGTGGAGGTCGGTCGATGTGGGTTGTGGAGGTCGGTCGGTGTGTGTTGTGAAGGTCGGTCGGTGTGGGTTGTGAAGGTCGGTCGGTGTGGGTTGTGGAGGTCGGTTGGTGTGGGTTGCGATGGTCGGTCGGTGTGGGTTGCGATGGTCGGTCGGTGTGGGATGTGAAGGTTGGCCGGTGTGGTTGCGAAGGTCGGTCGGTGTGGGTTGCGAAGGTCGGTCTGTGTGGGTTGTGAAGGACGGTCGGTGTGGGTTGCGATGGTCGGTCGGTGTGGGTTGCGAAGGTTGGTCGGTGTGGGCTGTGAAGGTCCGTCGGTGTGGGTTGCGAAGTTCGGTCGGTGGGGGTTACGATGGTCGGTCGGTGTGGGTTGTGAAGGTCGGTCGGTGTGGGTTGCGATGGTCGGTCGGTGTGGGTTGCGAAGGTCGGTCGGTGGGGGTTACGATGGTCGGTTGGTGTGGGCTGTGAAGGTCGGTCGGTGTGGGCTGTGAAGGTCGGTCGGTGGGGGTTACGATGGTCGGTTGGTGTGGGCTGTGAAGGTCGGTCGGTGTGGGTTGCGAAGGTCGGTCGGTGTGGGTTGTGAAGGTCGGTCGGTGTGGGTTGCGAAGGTCGGTCGGTGTGGGTTGTGAAGGTCGGTCGGTGTGGGTTGTGAAGGTCGGTCGGTGTGGGTTGTGAAGGTCGGTCGGTGTGGGTTGTGATGGTCCGTCGGTGTGGGTTGCGATGGTCGGTCGGTGTGGGTTGTGAAGGTCGGTGGTGTGGGTTGTGAAGGTCGGTCGGTGTGGGTTGTGATGGTCGGTCGGTGTGGGTTGTGAAGGTCGGTCGGTGTGGGCTGTGAAGGTCGGGCGGTGTGGGTTGTGAAGGTCGGTCGGTGTGGGTTGTGAAGGTCGGTCGGTGTGGGTTGTGAAGGTCGGGCGGTGTGGGTTGTGAAGGTCGGTCGGTGTGGGTTGCGATGGTCGGTCGGTGTGGCTTGCGAAGGTCGGTCGGTGTGGGTTGTGAAGGTCAGTCGGTGTGGGTTGTGAAGGTCGGTCGGTGTGGGTTGCGATGGTAAGTCGGTGTGGGTTGTGAAGGTCGGTCGGTGTGGGTTGAGAAGGTCGTTCGGTGTGGGTTACGATGGTCGGTCGGTGTGGGTTGAGAAGGTCGGTCGATGTGGGTTACGATGGTCGGTCGGTGTGGGTTGTGAAGGTCGGTCAGTGTGGGTTGTGAAGGTCGGTCGGTGTGGGTTACGATGGTCGGTCGTTGTGGGTTGTGAAGGTCGGTCGGTGTGGGTTGCGATGGTCGGTCTGTGTGGGTTGCGATGGTCGGTCTGTTTGGGTTGCGATGGTCGGTCGGTGTGGGTTGTGAAGGACGGTGGGTGTGGTTGCGTAGGTCAGTCGGTGTGGGTTACGATGGTCAGTCGGTGTGGGTTGCGAAGGTCGGTCGGTGTGGGTTGAAAAGGTCGGTCGGTGTGGTTGCGATGGTCAGTCGGTGTGGGTTGTGAAGGTCGGTCGGTGTGGGCTGTGAAGGTCGGTCGGTGTGGGTTGTGAAGGTCGGTCGGTGTGGGTTGAAAAGGTCGGTCGGTGTGGTTGCGATGGTCAGTCGGTGTGGGTTGTGAAGGTCGGTCGGTGTGGGCTGTGAAGGTCGGTCGGTGTGGGTTGTGAAGGTCGGTCGGTGTGGGTTGAAAAGGTCGGTCGGTGTGGGTTGTGAAGGTCGGTCGGTGTGGGTTGTGAAGGTCGGTGGGTGTGGTTGCGATGGTCGGTCGGTGTGGGTTGTGAAGGTCGGTCGGTGTGGGCTGTGAAGGTCGGTCGGTGTGGGTTGTGAAGGTCGGTCGGTGTGGGCTGTGAAGGTCGGTTGGTGTGGGTTGTGAAGGTCGGTCGGTGTGGGTTGTGAAGGTCGGTCGGTGTGGGTTGTGAAGGTCGGTCGGTGTGGGTTGTGAAGGTCGATCGGTGTGGGTTGTGAAGGTCGGTCGGTGTGGGTTGCGAAGGTCGGGCGGTGTGGGTTGTGAAGGTCGGTCGGTGTGGGTTGTGAAGGTCGGTCGGTGTGGGTTGCGAAGGTCGGGCGGTGTGGGTTGTGAAGGTCGGTCGATGTGGGTTGTGAAGGTTGGTTGGTGTGGGTCGTGAAGGTCGGTCGGTGTGGGTTGTGAAGGTCGGTCGGTGTGGGTTGCGAAGGTCGGGCGGTGTGGGTTGTGAAGGTCGGTCGATGTGGGTTGTGAAGGTTGGTTGGTGTGGGTTGCGAAGGTCGGGCGGTGTGGGTTGTGAAGGTCGGGCGGTGTGGGTCGTAAAGGTCGGTCGGTGTGGGTTGTGAAGGTCGGTCGGTGTGGGTTGCGATGGTCGGTGGGTGTGGATTGCGAAGTTCGGTGGGTGTGGATTGCGAAGTTCGGTGGGTGTGGATTGCGAAGGTCGGTCGGTGTGGGTTGCGAAGGTCGGTCGGTGTGTTTGCGATGGTCGGTCGGTGTGGGCTGTGAAGGTCGGTCGGTGTGGGTTGCGAAGGTCGGTCGGTGTGGGTTGCGAAAGTCGGTTGGTGTGGGTTGTGAAGGTCGGTCGGTGTGGGTTGCGAAGGTCGGTCGGTGTGTTTGCGATGGTCGGTCGGTTTGGGTTGTGAAGGTCAGTCGGTGTGGGTTGTGAAGGTCGGTCGGTGTGGGTTGTGAAGGTCGGTCGGTGTGTTTGCGATGGTCGGTCGGTTTGGGTTGTGAAGGTCAGTCGGTGTGGGTTGTGAAGGTCAGTGGGTGTGGGTTGTGAAGGTCGGTCGGTGTGGGTTGTGAAGGTCGGTCGGTGTGGGTTGTGAAGGTCGGTCGGTGTGGGTTGTGAAGGTCGGTCGGTGTGGGTCGTGAAGGTCGGTCGGTGTGGGTTGTGAAGGTCGGTCGGTGTGGGTTGTGGAGGTCGGTCGATGTGGGTTGTGAAGGTCGGTCGGTGTGGGTTGTGAAGGTCGGTCGGTGTGGGTTGTGAAGGTCGGTCTGTGTGGGTTGTAAAGGTCGGTCGGTGGGGGTTGTGAAGGTCGGTCGGTGTGGGTTGTGAAGGTCGGTCGGTGTGGGTTGTGAAGGTCGGGCGGTGTGGGTTGTGAAGGTCGATCGGTGTGGGTTGTGAAGGTCGGTCGGTGTGCTTTGTGATGGTCGGTCGGTGTGGGTTGCGATGGTCGGTCGGTGTGGGTTGTGAAGGTCGGTCGGTGTGTGTTGTGAAGGTCGGTCGGTGTGGGTTGTGAAGGTCGGTCGGTGTGGGTTGCGATGGTCGGTCGGTGTGGGTTGTGAAGGTCGGTCTGTGTGGGTCACGATGGTCGGTCGGTGTGTGTTGTGAAGGTCGGTCAGTGTGGGTTGCGAAGGTCGGTCGGTGTGGGTTGTGAAGGTCGGTCGGTGTGTTTGCGATGGTCGGTCGGTGTGGGTTGTGAAGGTCGGTCGGTGTGGGTTGTGAAGGTCGGTCGGTGTGGGTTGCGAAGGTCGGTCGGTGTGTGTTGTGAAGGTCGGTCGGTGTGGGTTGCGATGGTCGGTCGGTGTGGGTTGCGATGGTCGGTCGGTGTGGCTTGTGAAGGTCGGTCGGTGTGGGTTACGATGGTCGGTCGGTGTGTGTTGTGAAGGTCGGTCAGTGTGGGTTGTGAAGGTCGGTCGGTGTGGGATGTGAAGGTCGGTCGGTGTGGGTTGTGAAGGTCGGTCGGTGTGTTTGCGATGGTCGGTCGGTGTGGGTTGTGAAGGTCGGTCGGTGTGGGTTGCGATGGTCGGTCTGTGTGGGTTGCGATGGTCGGTCTGTGTGGGTTGCGATGGTCGGTCGGTGTGGGTTGTGAAGGACGGTGGGTGTGGTTGCGTAGGTCAGTCGGTGTGGGTTACGATGGTCGGTCGGTGTGGGTTGAAAAGGTCGGTCGGTGTGGTTCCGATGGTCAGTCGGTGTGGGCTGTGAAAGTCGGTCGGTGTGGGTTGTGAAGGTCGGTCGGTGTGGGTTGTGAAGGTGGGTCGGTGTGGGCTGTGAAGGTCGGTCGGTGTGGGTTGTGAAGGTCGGTCGGTGTGGTTGCGATGGTCAGTCGGTGTGGGTTGTGAAGGTCGGTCGGTGTGGGCTGTGAAGGTCGGTCGGTGTGGGTTGTGAAGGTCGGTCGGTGTGGGTTGAAAAGGTCGGTCGGTGTGGGTTGTGAAGGTCGGTCTGTGTGGGTTGTGAAGGACGGTGGGTGTGGTTGCGATGGTCGGTCGGTGTGGGTTGCGAAGGTCGGTCGGTGTGGGTTGAAAAGGTCGGTCGGTGTGGTTGCGATGGTCGGTCGGTGTGGGCTGTGAAAGTCGGTCGGTGTGGGTTGTGAAGGTCGGTCGGTGTGGGCTGTGAAGGTCGGTCGGTGTGGGCTGTGAAAGTCGGTCGGTGTGGGTTGTGAAGGTCGGTCGGTGTGGGCTGTGAAGGTCGGTCGGTGTGGGTTGTGAAGGTCGATCGGTGTGGGTTGTGAAGGTCGGTCGGTGTGGGTTGTGAAGGTCGGTCGGTGTGGGTTGCGAAGGTCGGGCGGTGTGGGTTGTGAAGGTCGGTCGATGTGGGTTGTGAAGGTCGGTCGGTGTGGGTTGTGAAGGTCGATCGGTGTGGGTTGTGAAGGTCGGTCGGTGTGGGTTGTGAAGGTCGGTCGGTGTGGGTTGCGAAGGTCGGGCGGTGTGGGTTGTGAAGGTCGGTCGGTGTGGGTTGTGAAGGTCGGTCGGTGTGGGTTGTGAAGGTCGATCGGTGTGGGTTGTGAAGGTCGGTCGGTGTGGGTTGTGAAGGTCGGTCGGTGTGGGTTGCGAAGGTCGGGCGGTGTGGGTTGTGAAGGTCGGTCGATGTGGGTTGTGAAGGTTGGTTGGTGTGGGTCGTGAAGGTCGGTCGGTGTGGGTTGTGAAGGTCGGTCGGTGTGGGTTGCGATGGTCGGTGGGTGTGGATTGCGAAGTTCGGTGGGTGTGGATTGCGAAGTTCGGTGGGTGTGGATTGCGAAGGTCGGTCGGTGTGGGCTGTGAAGGTCGGTCGGTGTGGGTTGCGAAGGTCGGTCGGTGTGGGTTGCGAAAGTCGGTTGGTGTGGGTTGTGAAGGTCGGTCGGTGTGGGTTGTGAAGGTCAGTCGGTGTGGGTTGTGAAGGTCGGTCGGTGTGTTTGCGATGGTCGGTCGGTTTGGGTTGTGAAGGTCAGTCGGTGTGGGTTGTGAAGGTCAGTGGGTGTGGGTTGTGAAGGTCGGTCGGTGTGGGTTGTGAAGGTCGGTCGGTGTGGGTTGTGAAGGTCGGTCGGTGTGGGTTGTGAAGGTCGGTCGGTGTGGGTTGTGAAGGTCAGTGGGTGTGGGTTGTGAAGGTCGGTCGGTGTGGGTTGTGAAGGTCGGTCGGTGTGGGTTGTGAAGGTCGGTCGGTGGGGGTTGTGAAGGTCGGTCGGTGTGGGTTGTGAAGGTCGGTCAGTGTGGGTTGTGAAGGTCGGTCGGTGTGGGTTGTGAAGGTCGGTCGGTGTGGGTTGCGAGAGTCGGTTGGTGTGGGTTGTGAAGGTCGGTCGGTGTGGGTTGTGAAGGTCGGTTGGTGTGGGTTGTGAAGGTCGGTCGGTGTGGGTTGTGAAGGTCGGTCGGTGTGGGTTGTGAAGGTCGGTCGGTGTGTTTGCGATGGTCGGTCGGTGTGGGTTGTGAAGGTCGGTCGGTGTGGGTTGTGAAGGTCGGTCGGTGTGGGTTGTGAAGGTCGGTCGGTGTGTTTGCGATGGTCGGTCGGTGTGTTTGCGATGGTCGGTCGGTGTGGGTTGCGAGAGTCGGTTGGTGTGGGTTGTGAAGGTCGGTCGGTGTGGGTTGTGAAGGTCGGTCGGTGTGGGTTGTGAAGGTCGGTCGGTGTGGGTCGTGAAGGTCGGTCGGTGTGGGTTGTGAAGGTCGGTCGGTGTGGGTTGTGGAGGTCGGTCGATGTGGGTTGTGAAGGTCGGTCGGTGTGGGTTGTGAAGGTCGGTCGGTGTGGGTTGTGAAGGTCGGTCTGTGTGGGTTGTAAAGGTCGGTCGGTGGGGGTTGTGAAGGTCGGTCGGTGTGGGTTGTGAAGGTCGGTCAGTGTGGGTTGTGAAGGTCGGTCAGTGTGGGTTGTGAAGGTCGATCGGTGTGGGTTGTGAAGGTCGGTCGGTGTGCTTTGTGATGGTCGGTCGGTGTGGGTTGCGATGGTCGGTCGGTGTGGGTTGTGAAGGTCGGTCGGTGTGTGTTGTGAAGGTCGGTCGGTGTGGGTTGTGAAGGTCGGTCGGTGTGGGTTGCGATGGTCGGTCGGTGTGGGTTGTGAAGGTCGGTCTGTGTGGGTCACGATGGTCGGTCGGTGTGTGTTGTGAAGGTCGGTCAGTGTGGGTTGCGAAGGTCGGTCGGTGAGGGTTGTGAAGGTCGGTCGGTGTGTTTGCGATGGTCGGTCGGTGTGGGTTGTGAAGGTCGGTCGGTGTGGGTTGTGAAGGTCGGTCGGTGTGGGTTGCGAAGGTCGGTCGGTGTGGGTTGCGATGGTCGGTCGGTGTGGCTTGTGAAGGTCGGTCGGTGTGGGTTACGATGGTCGGTCGGTGTGTGTTGTGAAGGTCGGTCAGTGTGGGTTGTGAAGGTCGGTCGGTGTGGGATGTGAAGGTCGGTCGGTGTGTGTTGTGAAGGTCGGTCGGTGTGGGTTGCGATGGTCGGTCGGTGTGGGTTGCGATGGTCGGTCGGTGTGGCTTGTGAAGGTCGGTCGGTGTGGGTTACGATGGTCGGTCGGTGTGTGTTGTGAAGGTCGGTCAGTGTGGGTTGTGAAGGTCGGTCGGTGTGGGATGTGAAGGTCGGTCGGTGTGGGTTGTGAAGGTCGGTCGGTGTGTTTGCGATGGTCGGTCGGTGTGTTTGCGATGGTCGGTCGGTGTGGGTTGTGAAGGTCGGTCGGTGTGGGTTGCGAAGGTCGGTCGGTGTGGGTTGTGAAGGTCGGTCGGTGTGGGTTGCGATGGTCGGTCGGTGTGGGTTGTGAAGGTCGGTCGGTGTGGGTTGCGATGGTCGGTCGGTGTGTGTTGTGAAGGTCGGTCGGTGTGGGTTGCGATGGTCGGTCGGTGTGGGTTGCGATGGTCGGTCGGTGTGGGTTGTGAAGGTCGGTCGGTGTGGGTTGTGAAGGTCGGTCGGTGTGGGTTGCGATGGTCGGTCGGTGTGTGTTGTGAAGGTCGGTCGGTGTGGGTTGCGATGGTCGGTCGGTGTGTGTTGTGAAGGTCGGTCGGTGTGGGTTGTGAAGGTCGGTCGGTGTGGGTTGTGAAGGTCGGTCGGTGTGTGTTGTGAAGGTCGGTCAGTGTGGGTTGTGAAGGTCGGTCGGTGTGGGATGTGAAGGTCGGTCGGTGTGGGTTGTGAAGGTCGGTCGGTGTGTTTGCGATGGTCGGTCGGTGTGGGTTGTGAAGGTCGGTCGGTGTGGGTTGCGATGGTCGGTCGGTGTGGGTTGTGAAGGTCGGTCGGTGTGGGTTGCGATGGTCGGTCGGTGTGGGTTGCGATGGTCGGTCGGTGTGGGTTGTGAAGGTCGGTCGGTGTGGGTTGTGAAGGTCGGTCGGTGTGGGTTGCGATGGTCGGTCGGTGTGGGTTGTGAAGGTCGGTCGGTGTGGGTTGTGAAGGTCGGTCGGTGTGGGTTGCGATGGTCGGTCGGTATGTGTTGTGAAGGTCGGTCGGTGTGGGTTGCGATGGTCGGTCGGTGTGTGTTGTGAAGGTCGGTCGGTGTGGGTTGCGATGGTCGGTCGGTGTGGGTTGCGATGGTCGGTCGGTGTGGGTTGTGAAGGTCGGTCGGTGTGGGTTGTGAAGGTCGGTCGGTGTGGGTTGTGAAGGTCGGTCGGTGTGTGTTGTGAAGGTCGGTCGGTGTGGGTTGCGATGGTCGGTCGGTGTGGGTTGTGAAGGTCGGTCGGTGTGGGTTGTGAAGGTCGGTCGGTGTGGGTTGTGAAGGTCGGTCGGTGTGGGTTGCGATGGTCGGTCGGTATGTGTTGTGAAGGTCGGTCGGTGTGGGTTGCGATGGTCGGTCGGTGTGTGTTGTGAAGGTCGGTCGGTGTGGGTTGCGATGGTCGGTCGGTGTGGGTTGCGATGGTCGGTCGGTGTGGGTTGTGAAGGTCGGTCGGTGTGGGTTGTGAAGGTCGGTCGGTGTGGGTTGTGAAGGTCGGTCGGTGTGTGTTGTGAAGGTCGGTCGGTGTGGGTTGCGATGGTCGGTCGGTGTGGGTTGTGAAGGTCGGTCGGTGTGGGTTGTGAAGGTCGGTCGGTGTGTGTTGTGAAGGTCGGTCGGTGTGGGTTGTGAAGGTCGGTCGGTGTGGGTTGCGATGGTCGGTCGGTGTGGGTTGTGAAGGTCGGTGGTGTGGGTTGTGAAGGTCAGTGGGTGTGGGTTGTGAATGTCAGTCGGTGTGGGTTGTGAAGGTCGGTCGGTGTTGGTTGTGAAGGTCGGTCGGTGTGGGTTGTGAAGGTCGGTCGGTGTGGGTTGTGAAGGTCGGTCGGTGTGGGTTGTGAAGGTCGGTCGGTGTGGGTTGTGAAGGTCGGTCGGTGTGGGTTGCGATGGTCGGTCGGTGTGGGATGTGAAGGTCGGTCGGTGTGGGTTGTGAAGGTCGGTCTGTGTGGGTTGAGAAGGTCGGTCGGTGTGGGTTGAGAAGGTCGGTCGGTGTGGGTTGTGAAGGTCGGTCGGTGTGGGATGTGAAGGTCGGTCGGTGTGAGTTGAGAAGGTCGGTCGGTGTGGGATGTGAAGGTCGGTCGGTGTGAGTTGTGAAGGTCGGTCGGTGTGGGTTGTGAAGGTCGGTCGGTGTGGGTTGTGAAGGTCGGTCGGTGTGGGATGTGAAGGTCGGTCGGTGTGGGTTGTGAAGGTCGGTCGGTGTGGGTTGTGAAGGTCGGTCGGTGTGGGTTGTGAAGGTCGGTCGGTGTGGGATGTGAAGGTCGGTCGGTGTGGGTTGTGAAGGTCGGTCGGTGTGGGTTGCGATGGTCGGGCGGTGTGGGTTGTGAAGGTCGGTCGGTGTGTTTGCGATGGTCAGTCGGTGTGGGTTGCGAAGGTCGGTCGGTGTGGGATGTGAAGGTCGGTCGGTGTGGGTTGTGAAGGTCGGTCGGTGTGGGTTGCGATGGTCGGGCGGTGTGGGTTGTGAAGGTCGGTCGGTGTGTTTGCGATGGTCAGTCGGTGTGGGTTGCGAAGGTCGGTCGGTATGGGTTGTGAAGGTCGGTCGGTGTGGGTTGTGAAGGTCGGTCGGTGTGGGTTACGATGGTCGGTCGGTGTGGGTTGTGAAGGTCGGTCGATGTGGGTTGTGAAGGTCGGTCGGTGTGGGTTGTGAAGGTCGGTCGGTGTGGGTTGTGAAGGTCGGTGGGTGTGGGTTGCGAAGGTCGGTCGCTGTGGGTTGTGAAGGTCGGTCGCTGTGGGTTGTGAAGGTCGGTCGGTGTGGGTTGTGAAGGTCGGTCGGTGTGGGCTGTGAAGGTCGGTGGGTGTGGGTTGCGAATGTCGGTCGGTGTGGGTTGTGATGGTCGGTCGGTGTGGGTTGTGATGGTCGGTCGGTGTGGGTTGCAAAGGTCGGTGGGTGTGGGTTGCGAATGTCGGTCGGTGTGGGTTGTGAAGGTCGGTCGGTGTGGGTTGTGAAGGTCGGTCGGTGTGGGTTGCGAAGGTCGGGCGGTGTGGGTTGCGAAGGTCGGTGGGTGTGGGTTGCGAATGTCGGTCGGTGTGGGTTGTGAAGGTCGGTCGGTGTGGGTTGTGAAGGTCGGTCGGTGTGGGTTGCGAAGGTCGGGCGGTGTGGGTTGCGAAGGTCGGTGGGTGTGGGTTGCGAATGTCGGTCGGTGTGGGTTGTGAAGGTCGGTCGGTGTGGGTTGTGAAGGTCGGTCGGTGTGGGTTGCGAAGGTCGGGCGGTGTGGGTTGCGAAGGTCGGTCGGTGTGGGTTGTGAAGGTCGGTCGGTGTGGGTTGCGATGGTCGGTCGGTGTGGGTTGCGATGGTCGGTCGGTGTGGGTTGTGAAGGTCGGTCGGTGTGGGATGCGAAGGTCGGTCGCTGTGGGTTGCGATGGTCGGTCGGTGTGGGTTGCGAAGGACAGTCGGTGTGGGTTGCGAAGGTCGGTGGGTGTGGGTTGCGAATGTCGGCCGGTGTGGGTTGTGATGGTCGATCGGTGTGGGTTGCGAAGGTCAGTGGGTGTGGGTTGCGAAGGTCAGTGGGTGTGGGTTGTGAAGATCGGTCGGTGTGGGTTGTGAAGGTCGGTTGGTGTGGGTTGTGAAGGTCGGTCGGTGTGTTTGCGATGGTCGGTCAGTGTGGGTTGTGAAGGTCGGTCGGTGTGGGTTGTGAAGGTCGGTCGGTGTGGGTTGTGAAGGTCGGTCGGTGTGGGTTGTGAAGGTCGGTCGGTGTGGGTTGTGAAGGTCGGTCGGTGTGGGTTGTGACGTGGTGGGTGTGGGTTGTGAAGGTCGGTCGGTGTGGGTTGTGAATGTCGGTCGGTGTGGGTTGTGACGTGGTGGGTGTGGGTTGTGAAGGTCGGTCGGTGTGGGTTGTGAAGGTCGGCCGGTGTGGGTTGTGAAAGTCGGTCGGTGTGGGTTGTGAAGGTCGGTCGGTGTGGGTTGCGATGGTCGGTCGGTGTGGGTTGCGATGGTCGGTCGGTGTGGGTTGTGAAGGTCGGTCGGTGTGGGATGCGAAGGTCGGTCGCTGTGGGTTGCGATGGTCGGTCGGTGTGGGTTGCGAAGGACAGTCGGTGTGGGTTGCGAAGGTCGGTGGGTGTGGGTTGCGAATGTCGGCCGGTGTGGGTTGTGATGGTCGATCGGTGTGGGTTGCGAAGGTCAGTGGGTGTGGGTTGCGAAGGTCAGTGGGTGTGGGTTGTGAAGATCGGTCGGTGTGGGTTGTGAAGGTCGGTTGGTGTGGGTTGTGAAGGTCGGTCGGTGTGTTTGCGATGGTCGGTCAGTGTGGGTTGTGAAGGTCGGTCGGTGTGGGTTGTGAAGGTCGGTCGGTGTGGGTTGTGAAGGTCGGTCGGTGTGGGTTGTGAAGGTCGGTCGGTGTGGGTTGTGAAGGTCGGTCGGTGTGGGTTGTGACGTGGTGGGTGTGGGTTGTGAAGGTCGGTCGGTGTGGGTTGTGAATGTCGGTCGGTGTGGGTTGTGACGTGGTGGGTGTGGGTTGTGAAGGTCGGGTCGGTGTGGGTTGTGAAGGTCGGCCGGCGTGGATCACGAAGGTCAGCTAGCGTGGGTCTTGAATAATGGCCGGTTGGTAAAAATGGGTCCTGGGCACATAAGTTTGAAAAACACTGACCTAGAGTACATCTGGGGCGGGATTCTCCGCAATCGGCGCAATGTCCGCCGACCGGCACCAAAAACGGCGCGAATCAGTCCGGCATCACGCCGCCCCAAAGGTTCGGAATTCTCCGCATCGTGAGGGGCCGAGCCCTCACCTTGAGGGGCTAGGCCTGAGCCGGACTGATTTCCGCCCCGCCAGCTGGCGGGAAAGGACTTCGCCGGGCGACGCATGTGCGGGAGCGTCAGCGGCCACTCACGGCATCCCCGTGCATGCGCAGTGGAGGGGGGTCTCTTCCGCCTCCGCCATAGTGGAGACCATGGCGAAGGCGGAAGGAAAAGAGTGCCCACACGGCACAGGCCCGCCCACGGATCGATGGGCCCCGATCGCGGGCCAGGCCACCGTGGGAGCACCCCCGGGGCTGGATCGCCCCGCCTTGTCCCGCCGGTAAGAGAGGTGGATTGGTTCTCGCCGGCGGGACAGGCATTCCAGCAGCGGGACTTCGGCCCATCGCGGGCTGGAGAATCGCCGGGGGTGGGGGGGCCCGCCAACCGGCGCAGCGCGATTCCCACCCCCGCCAAATATTCGGTGCCGGAGAATTCGGCAACCGGCGGGGGCGGGATTCACGTCAGCCCCCGGTGACTCTCCGACCCGGCGGGGGCCGGAGAATCCGCCCCTTGAGTCCACGTGGTCGAACATGGCTCCTCACTTTCTCGCCCTGACACGGTGACTACAGCGTGACTGCCACCGGTTCCCGGTGTTTGCTGACAGAATCTCTGACTGGATGAATGTATCTGGGCTACACTCCCCCCCCCCCCCCCCCCCCCCCCCCCCCCACCCCCCCCGCCCCCGCCAACAGCCCCCATTCCCTCTGGTGCTGACTCACTGCTCCTGGCTCTGTGCCAGGAGCAGCAATCATTCCAATCTGTTGCATTTAGAGCATTCCTCGAGAACTTGCTGAAAGTTGGGATTCGGAACTCGGCATTTTGAGAGATCTGTGGACTGTGCTGTTTTATTTGGCAACTTGCCTTTTGGAGAGAAGACAGGATTTTCCTGGAACATTCAACTCAATCTGTTTTTTCCCACGACGAGGCAGCTTAATGGGAACATCAGCGAGAAAATATAATTTCCAATCGATAAGGAGATTGGGGCCTGTCAAGGGTCGGCAGGACGGGGGTGGGGGGGGCGAGGGGCTCAGTCCAGTAGAATGGGGAGGGGGGGCTCAGTCCAGTAGAATGGGGAGGGTGGCTCAGTCCAGTAGAATGGGGAGGGGGGGGGCTCAGTCCAGTAGAATGGGGAGGGGGGTCTCAGTCCAGTAGAATGGGGAGGGGGGGCCAAGTCCAGTCGAATGGGGAAGGGGAGCTCAGAGCAGTAGAATGGGGAGAGGGGGGGGGGGCTCAGTCCAGTTGAATGTGGAGGGGAGGGTCAGTCCAGTAGACTGTGGAGGGGGGGGTCAGTCCAGTAGAATGGGGAAGGGGGGCTCAGTCCAGTAGAATGAGGAGGGGGTTCTCAGTACAGTAGAATGGGGAGGGGGTGGGGGGCTGGTCCGAGCAGTAGAATGGGGAGGGGGGGTCAGTCCAGTAGAATGGGGAGGGGGGGGTCAGTCCTGTAGAATGGGGAGGGGGGGGGGGGGGGTCAGTCCAGTAGAATGGGGAGTGGGGGGTGTCAGTCCAGTAGAATGGGGAGTGGGGGGTGTCAGTCCAGTAGAATGGGGAGGGGTGGCTCAGTCCAGTAGAATGGAAAGGGGGTGGGTTCAGTCCAGTAGAATGGAGAGGGGTGGTTAGTCCAGTAGAATGGGGAGGGGGGGGTCAGTCCAGTAGAATGGGGAGGGGGGGGGTGAGTCCAGTAGAATGGGGAGTGGGGGGTGTCAGTCCAGTAGAATGGGGATTATCATAGAATTTACAGTGCAGAAGGAGGGCATTCGGCCCATCGAGTCTGCACCAGCTCTTGGAAAGAGCACCCTACCCAAGGTCAACACCTCCACCCTATCCCCATTAACCCAGTAACCCCACCCAACACTAAGGGCAATTTTGGACACTAAGTGCAATTTAGCATGGCCAATCCACCTAACCTGCACATCTTTGGACTGTGGGAGGAAACCGGAATCGAACCTGGGACCCTGGAGCTGTGAAGCAATTGTGCTATCCACAATGCTACCGTGCTGACCAAAGGGGAAGGGGGAGTCAGTCCAGTAGAATGGGGAGGGGGGGTCAGTCCAGTAGAATGGGAGGGGGGGGGGCTCAGTCCTGTAGAATGGGGAGGGGGGGTCTGTCCAGTAGAATGGGGAGGGGGGGCTCAGTCCAGTGGAATGGGGAGGGGGGGGGCTCAGTCCCGTAGAATGGGAAGGGAGGGGGGCTCAGTCCAATAGAATGGGGAGGGGGGGGGTCAGTCCAGTAGAATGGGGAGGGGGGGCTCAGTCCAGTAGAATGGGGAGGGGGGGCTCAGTCCAATAGAAAGGGGAGCGGGGGTGTTCAGTCCAGTAGAATGGGGATGGGTGGGGTTAGTCCAGTAGAAAGGGAAGGGGGGTGGGTTCAGTCCAGTAGAATGGGGAGGGGGGGGGGGCTCGGTCGAGTAGAATGGTGAGGGAGGGAGCTCAGTCCAGAAGAATGGGGAGGGGCTCAGTCCAGTAGAATGGGGAAGGGGGGCTGAGCCCAGTAGAATGGGGAGGGGGGGATCAGTCCAGTAGAATGGGGAAGGGGTGC